>NC_083343.1:134084895-134391956 GCF_019175385.1 Lycium barbarum
TCAATTGCTTCAATCTTTGCCTTGTCAACCTCTATTCCCTTGCTCGATATCTTGTGCCCAAGAATGATGCCCTCTCGAACCATGAAATGGTACTTTTCCCAGTTAAGTACTAAGTTCGTTTTTTCACAACGAGCTAACATGGCATCAAGATGGTCCAAGCAGTCATTAAACGAATCCCCAAAAATAGAGAAGTCATCCATAAATACCTCCATATATTTTTCCACCATGTCGAGGAAAATAGCCATCATACATCGCTGGAAAGTACCTGGAACATTGCACAGACCGAAAGGCATCCTCCGGAATGCAAACGTACCATATGGGCATGTGAATGTGGTCTTCTCTTGATCCTCAGGTGCAATCATTATCTGGTTGTAACCCGAATAGCCATCCAAGAAGCAATAATAATCATGCCCAGGTAATCTATCTAGCATCTGATCCATGAACGGCAAAGGAAAGTGATCTTTTCTAGTGGCGTTGTTCAGCTTGCGATAGTCAATGCATATTCTCCAACCAGTAACAGTTCGTTAAGGCACCAATCCATTCTTCTCATTCTCTACTACAATCATGCCCCATTTCTTCGGAACACATTGTACAGGACTTACCCATTTGCTGTCAGAGATGGGATAAATAATTGTCACACCCCAGTCCTGATAGATCATGATGGGCACGCGACCCCTTTAATTAGAGCCGAGCGAACCCGCTGGTTCTCGTTATATTCATAATCTCACTGGACTCTTAAATCACGAAATGAAATGCATAATGAAAGCTTTTAAAAAAAACATCCTTTTCGTCTTTCTCAAATCAAGTAAAAGCTGTAATCGTATGAAATTTGTAACATGATGCATAATGATACATCGGCTTGCAGAGCCGTTTGCAAGACTGACATGCTATATACGTGACTCTGTCTGCAAAGTCTCTAACATGAATCAATATACCATAACATAGATACTCTGACTCGGCAACACTCCGGGAGGAAATGGAGCTCGCCAATCTAGCTGGAACATCTTCTAGCAATATCCTCTACTCATCTGTATACACCTGCGTGGCATGAAACGCAACGTCCACAAGAAGGGACGTCAGTACGAATAATGTACTGAGTATGTAAGGCATGAGTAACAACATAATATAGATATGAAAAGTATCAAGGAATAAGAGAGGAAACCTGTACATCTGAATTCCTCATAAGGCGGATGTCATGCATGCTTAGCCTTTTAAAAAAACATTTCTTACATACATATATATAATATCATCATCATAACGTACCCGGCCCTTTCGGGACTCGGTGTGTAACGTACCCGGCCCTTTCGGGACTCGGTGTGTAATACCAACTGATCAGTGGTTGCACAATAGGTGCCATACCCGGCCAACTATAGCACGGCTCGGTGTAGTAAAATACATACATATATATATAGCATGCATAAGAGCCAAATAAAAGCTATGAGTACATCGGAGCGACGTAAGGTCGGTAACCTCCGATTATATTATGGAATAATCATCGTCGCTTTGTCTCACCTTGAAGGAACAATTATTATAAGGTGAGACCAACAACAATGAATAAAATTAAGAAAGGTCAAAAGATAGCTCAATATTATCATATTGTCATTGAAATCATAAACTTGGAACCTTTGAACATAAAATCATTCTCATCATAGTCATCATAATAATATAAAGCTCATGTACATGGAAATCTCTATGAATAAAAACAATTACCTCATAATAACATGAAATCAGTATGCCTTGGAGCTTGGATAAATAAATCTCTCATGATCATCATCATCATGGTTATCATAAAAAAAAAAATCATCTTTAGCATCATGAAAACTTTAAAAGTCATGAATCTCTAACATTCTTGGAAATGAAATTTTTTATGGAATTCAGACATGGTTTGGTAGGAAAAGAATCATGCTTTAGAAGCTCAATAACATCATAAGGATCACGAAATTCGTGGACTTCTAGCATTTGCGGAACCAATGATATTATGGTACGACACAAAGGTTTATAACGGAAGGATCATGCCTTTAGAAAGAAGGGGACTAGCCTTAACATACCTGGAAGATAATTTCTCGACTTCCGACTTACTTCCTGCCTTGTAATTTACTCAAGATCATTCGTGGCCTCGTAATCTACATATAGAACCATTCATAATATTGTTAGGATCATCATCTTACGCTCATCTTAAGCCTTTAATTAAAATTCTTTTAGGTTCTTTCGAAATTCGGGCAACATCTCCCCTGTTTATATGCCTAGCCCGAAATCATTATATCAACAACCAATCAACAACAACAATACCAACATCATCAAAACCATTATCCATACCAATATAATTCCTAAAACATCCCACACGATGTCTTCTAAATTTCTCAACTAACCAAATTGTGATACGACTATTTGATAATTTTATTTCCGTAAAGAAGCCGAAATTAATACCAACAACATCAATAACAACATCCTCAACATCCTACAAGATAAATATATATATTTTATCCAAAATTACTTCAAACCTCAATTCATAATTCAACAACATCATCACAACAAACTATAACCTTTATTCTTGCAAATATTCCTTAATCAAAGTCAATAAAGAAAAGATTCAATGATTCATACCTTGTTTTTATGAAGGTAGCAAAATATTCCATATCTACTTGTTCCCAAGCTAACTCCACACAAATTGAAATCATAATCGCGTCTACACGTTGTCCAAACTTCGATTAGTATTCCATAGCTTGAATTTTGCTCAAAATTCTCACTTTTGTGTTCTATTTTTGCTCCCCTAAGTTGCTGAATTTTCTGGAAATTTTGAGAAGTTTTTATGACCAAAAAGAGGGATTTTTGACCCTTTTATAAGTAGCAAAGTCGGCAGTACTGTAGCGGTACTGTTGCAGCCCTGTTTCTGCGTTGGTAGCTCATTTTGTAACGTTCATAATTCTCTACTCCGATGTCCTATCGATGAATGGTTTGTTTCATTATAAACTAGACTCGACGAACTTCATTTTAGGCTTTTTTTTCACCTTAAAACTCCTAATATACTAGGAGATATGCTCCTCCAAAGTTGACTAAAAATTTTGCCCAACATTTCTCAATCTTTCGTCAAACTTATTTTCTTCAATTTGCTTGATCTCGAAATCTTTCGAAACTCTCCATACATGATACTTATCATTTATTATACATGATGATGGCCATGTTCTTGCATTTCAAAACAGTCTTTCCCGATTGCGACTTACGAGATCATAATCATCCTTTACTTCATTGTTACATACTTCCTATGGCTTGTACCTTCCAAAACATCATGGGAAGTCTCCGACACTCCATTACTACGGTGACATACGTGTCATGCTCATGCTCTGAAAGTGCGGGGTGTAACAATAATGCAGCTGTCAAGCCACTTAATCACCTCTTTCTTCACCACATACTTCATGATTGGGTTCAGTCGCCTCTGGCACTCAACACTAGGTTTGCTGTCTTCCTCCAATAATATTTTGTGCATGCAAAACAAGCTACTAATACCTCGAATATCAGCCATCGACCATCTAAGGGCTCGGACTCGATCTCTTAGCACTCGTAACATACGTTCAACCTGCACATCAGTCAAATAAGCAGAGAGGATTACAAGCAATGTGTCTCCACTACCCAAGAAGGCATAGCGAAGGTGAGGAGGTAATGGCTTCAACTCAAGAATTGGAGCCTCTTCAATAGATGGTTTCGGCTTCTTCCATGACTCTGGTCTATCTAGCTCCTCAAACGATGTACTTGCTCGTAGATAAGCACATGAAGTGTCAAGAATGCTAAGACACTCCTCAACTTCTGCATCAATCGTCAGATCTTCCCCATACACCAAAGTTGTCTCCAACGGGTCTCGCGAAGCTATAAAGTGGTCTAACTCAGCATTAGTGAGCTCGGGCTCCACCACAGAGATCATCTTCATCTCCTTATAATGGGTTGGAAGCTTGGTAGCTTTAAACACATCAAAAGTCGCCTCTTGTCCATCAACTGTTATGGACATCTTCCCATCTTTCACTCGGATCACAGCATCAACGGTGGATAAGAATCCTCTCCCCATGATGAGAGGAACACTCTTATCTGCCTCATAATCAAGTATCACAAAATCAACTGGCAGAATAAATGGGCCTACCTTCACAAGAACATCGGCAATAATACCATCAGGATAAGCAATAGATCGATCAGCCAACTGCAACGTAATAGTGGTTGGCCTAGCCTCACCCAAGCCCAATGTTCGGAACACAGAGGTGTGCATCAGATTAATACTAGCACCCAAATCACACAATGCTAGCCCAACTTCAATGTTCCCAATTGTAATCAAAATTGTGAAGCTGCCCGGATCTTTCAACTTTGGAGGGATTTTACTCCTCACCCTAGAACTGCACTCCTCAGTAAGTGCAACAGTCTCAAACTCTATCTAACGCCGTTTGTTCGCAGCCACATCTTTGATATATTTAGCATATTTTGGAAATTCTTTCAAAATCTCCACCAAAGGTATATTGATGTGTATCTGTTTTAAGAGTTCAAGAAATTTCTTGCAAGACGAATCTGCTTTCTATTTCTGAAGTCACTGTGGAAAGGGAAGGAGTGGTTGAATCACTTCCTCTACATGTTGCTCTGCGACTGTCTGCTTCGATTCAGCTCGCTTAGCAAGGATAAGTTTTGCTTCTTCTATGTTCTTCTTTTTCGGGGGCACTTCTTCTAGCTCTCTACCATTCCTCAAAGTGATTGCCTTACACTCTTTTGGATTCTTTTTAGTATCACTAGGAAGAGCACCTGATGGTCTGACATTCTGCATAAGAGTCATCTGCCCCATCTGACGCTTAAGCTCGTGAATAGATTTATGCATCTCATTCTGAATTTTCTGATTTTGCTGCTTCGTCACTTGATTTTGGGCTATGAACTGCTTCATCATCTCTTCTAAATTGCTAGCTGGATGAGCTTGAGGTTGCTGATAATTGTTCGGCTTGTGGAAATCCTGCTTCCCAAATGAAGTGTTGTAATTATTTCCATAATAGTTTCCTCGATTTCCAATACCACGGTTCTGCAGCCCCACAAAATAGACAGACTCTGGATTCAATGGACAATTGTTATAATCAGGAGGCTCACTGCAACTTACACATGCTGCCTGCTGAATATGTTAAACTGGTTGAATCTGTTGAGCTTGAGGAAACACCCTCAACATCACGTTAGTAAGAGTACCTATATCAGCCCGAATAGCTGCAACATCATCAACTTTAAGAACCCCAACAGCTTTTTGTGGTAACACCCGGCTAGTCTCGTGATACTCATGATGACCCTTAGATATCATCTCAAGGAGAGCTTCCATCTCTTCATATGTTTTGTTTAAGATCTGCTCTTAAGCTAAAGCATTCAACAGGGCCCTTGATTCATGGTTAAGACCTTCTACGAAATAGTTGCCAATGATCTCCTTTGGCTGCATGTGATGGGGGCAATCTCGCAAATAACCCTTATACCTTTCCCAAGCGGGTGGTAGAGATTCGGAGTCTCTATGAGTGAGTTAGCAATTCTTCCTTGTAGCTCCTTTGTTTTCTTGAGTGAGAAAAACCTGTCGATAAACTTATTTGATAATATCTCCGAAGAAGTGATAGAACCTGCAGATAGATTCGTCAACCATTCCCTCGCTTTGCCAATCAGTGAGAACGGAAATAAGAACAGCTTCACATAATCATCGGGAACATCTCTATATTGGAAATTCTCGCTCAACTCCATGAACTGCATCAAGTGCTTATGTGGGTCTTCACTAGACTTACCCATACATTAGCACGTATGTTGCACCAGCCGTACTGTTCCTTCTTTTAGCTCGAAATTTCCAGTAATGTTAGGCCTAACAATATCCTTAGCAATAGTTGCTAGACTAGGCCTGGCATAACTGGACAAGAGAATTCGTTGCTCTTGTGCCCTTGCAGCTGCTCTGGAACTTGGTTCGTCCCCGTTTCTGTTTCTATCCCTTTCTGCCTGTTCAAGAGCAAGTCTTGCCACATCGTCAGCCAGTTTTCTCTATCTGTGAAAAGTTCTTTCGATTTCGGGATCAAGATCAAGTAACAGTTTTCCTGAGCTTCTAGTGCTTGGCATAAACCAGAGAAACGAAGTGACACAAGTAGAACAACGAAAAAAGTAAAGACTTGAATAGAAAAAACAAACTCAAATTAGAAAAAACAGTAAATTTTTCTAAGTCCCCGGCAACGGCGCCAAAAACTTGTTGCTCCCAAACGCACACGCAAGTATACGTGGTCGTGCAAGTAATATAGACTGTTAAGTCTAGATATCGATCCCACAGAGACTTATGATTAACTGTTTACTAAATTAAACTATTGCTAATTATCTAAACAAGAAGTAAAATCCAAAGTTATATTTATAAACTAACTAAAAATAAAATAAAACAAATGATGAACTTTAACCGAGAAAGAGCGGATTTTTATCTGTAGATGTTACTATAACGCCTATATCTCTATGGTCATCAGAGGTAACAAGAACGCATTTGATTCTCCGTATTCAACTAAGTAGGGCTAAAGGGTATATCTCTATCCTCAGTAGCGAAATGATTAAATCGAACAAACTCTATTTATTCTTATTACGTACGTGAACTTCCTTTCTCAAGTCCAATTTACGCACCACAGATAGTGTCTAACTATTGGCCAGATAATCAAACAATTAAGATCAAGAATAAATAAGCAACCCAAAATATGGAAATTTAATTGATAGAAATAGTCACCAAACCAACTATCATGTCTTTTGCCACAACCCTAGAATTAAGAAGTTTAGATACTCATGATTCTTAATGAACAAGAAGAATTCATGAATAATCTAGGGTTAAAAAAGATGAAAAATAAAATAAACTTAGAGAGAAGGTAATATGACGGCTTACAAGTCTTGGAATAATCCCAGCACGTCATTAACAATGAGAAAAACAGCTATTTATAGTTTAGGGTTGTTAATCAAATAAAAGGGTCCTAATCCTACTTAAAATGGGACAAAATTCGACATTCCCGCGTTGGCCACACGTGATACAATATTCCATACGAAAATGAAGAAAAAAGGACAAGAAACATAAAGGATAGATAATTTGACACAACTAAAGACCCAAATTAGCAACCAAAGTTCTTGAATTAACTTGACCTCTAATTTAGGAACTAAAGAGCACCAAACTCTTAGGATGACCAATAGGGATTTGATACCCTAATAACCAATCCTCTCACAAGATTCACAATCTCTAGCTTAGCAAGCTCTCAACACTCAAAAGAGTTCACAATTTCAAGACATCAATATTCAACATAGACTAAGTCTTCCAAATGAAATAGACTACTACTTATACTAAGGTTCAAAAGAAGACAACTACACTATTACACTTTTACCCTTAATGAAGTAAGGGCCTTGTTTGGGTGTCTTCTTTTGGGAACAAAACTTGAATTTGCAAATCTTCAAGTAATAGTCACATTGAAAGTATGACCATGTTCCAACCTCTTCTCCAAACCATCCTCCCATGCTATCATGAACACTTGCAATCCCCGGAAAGGTGTTAGAGTGTATTCAAGTATGTCCCTCCTCATGAACAATGCTTGCATAGCTTGAAGTTCCCTCGCTTGGCTCCTTGTAAAAGGTCTTGATGCCATTCGAGTTGTATCATTCTCCCCTTCTTGAAGAGAATTTGTCCTCAAATTTAAGGGATCAACATCTTGCACCACCATAGGAGAGAGATCACACACATTGAAGGTGTTATGAACTTGGTATTCGGGTGGAAGATCAATTTTGTATGCATTATCATTGAGTCGTTCAAGTACTTCAAATGGACCATCTCCTCTAGGCATCAACTTGGTCTTTCTTTTGTTGGGAAACCTCTCCTTTCGGAAATGTACCCAAACCCAATCACCCGGTTCAAGCACAACTCGTTTGCGGCCCTTGTTTGCTCTCTTGGCCGTTTCTTGATTCTTTTTCTCAAGGTGAATCCTCACCTTCTCATGCAACTTCTTCATGGCCTCGGCTCGTTTGTTTCCATCTAAACTCAACACAACATCTTGAGATAAAGGGGTTAGATCTAAAGGGGTTAGGGGGTTAAAACCATAAACGACTTCAAAAGGTGACATGCCAATAGTGCTATGAATGACTCTATTGTAAGCAAATTCAACCAAAGGCAATTGATCTTCCCAAGATGTTAATTTTCCTTTAACCATGGCCCTAAGCATAGAACCCAAGGTCCTATTGACAACTTCGGTTTGCCCATCGGTTTGTGGGTGACAAGAGGTAGAAAACAACAATTTAGTACCAAGTCGTCCCCACAATTCTTTCCAAAAGTGGCTAAGGAATTTTGGATCCCTATCGCTCACAATGGTTTTGGGAATACCATGCAACTTTACCACATGTTCAACAAACAAAGAGGCAACATGAGGAGCATCATCAACTTTATGACAAGCAATGAAATGAGCCATTTTAGAAAATCGATCAACCACAACAAAGATGCTATCTTTACCCCTTTTGGTTCTAGGCAAACCCAACACAAAATCCATTGAAATATCAACCCAAGGTTGTTGAGGGGTGGGGAGAGGGGTATACAAACCATGGGGAAGGAGTCTAGACTTGGCGCCGCGACATTCAATGCATTGGCCACAAATCTTAGCCACATCCCTCCGCATATGAGGCCAATAAAATTGTTCCTCAAGAATCCCCAAAGTCTTATCAATCCCAAAATGTCCCATCAATCCCCCATTATGTGCCTCTCTCACAAATAACTCCCTCCAAGAGCTCATGGGCACACATAGTCGTTTGTTCTTGAACAAGAAACCATCAAACTTGGAATAGGAAGTAGAAGACCTATCCCTAATCCACCTCTCCCTTTCCCATTCTTCGCAATCTAGAAAGATTTTGGCAAAGACGGGGTCCTCGGGATACAATGTCTTCAAGCTTTCAAAACCCATCAATTTGGAAGACAAGGTATTAATCAAAACATGTTTCCTTGATAGGGCATCCGCCACTACATTCTCCTTTCCCTTTTTGTATTGGATTACATAAGGGAAGGTTTCAAGGAATTCAACCCATTTGGCATGCCTTTTGTTCAACTTACCTTGGGCCTTAAGATGCTTTAAGGACTCATGGTCGGTCCGAATTACAAACTCTTTAGGCCACAAGTAGTGTTGCCAATTTCCCAAAGCACGAATCAAGGCATACAACTCAAGATCATAGGTAGTGTAATTCAAAGTCGCTCCCTTGAGTTTTTCACTAAAATAGGCTATGGGCTTTTGGTCTTGCATTAAAACAGCTCCAATACCCACTTTGCTTGCATCACATTCAATCTCAAATATTTTGTCAAAGTCGGGTAATTGCAACAATGGTGCGGAGCTAAGCATTTGTTTCAAAGTTTCAAAGGCATTAGCTTGCTCCACACCCCAAGAAAAAGGTTTGTCCTTTCGGATTACCTCGGTCAAAGGAGCGGCTATGGTACTAAATCCTTTAACAAAACGCCTATAGAAACTAGCCAAGCCATGAAAGCTTCTTACATCTCCAATGGATTTTGGAGTGGGCCAATTTCTTATGGCTTCTACTTTGGATTCATCAACCTCAACCCCCCTTGAGCTCACGACAAATCCCAAGAAAACAACTTCATCCACACAAAAGGAACATTTATCAACATTGGCATAAAGTTGTTCTTGTCTAAGCACTTCAAACACACATTTCAAATGACTAACATGCTCATCCATGGTTTTGCTATACACCAAAATATCATCAAAATAAACAACCACGAATTTGCCAATAAAAGGTTTCATCACATGATTCATCAATCGCATGAAAGTACTAGGAGCGTTAGTGAGACCAAAAGGCATCACCAACCATTCATATAGACCAAACTTGGTCTTGAATGCGGTTTTCCACTCATCTCCGGGTTTCATCCGGATTTGATGATACCCACTCCTAAGATCTACCTTAGAGAATATGCATGAACCATTCAACTCATCAAGCATGTCATCAAGACGGGGTATGGGATGGCGATACTTTACCGTTATCTTGTTGATGGCCCGACAATCAACACACATGCGCCATGATCCATCTTTCTTTGGCACCAAGATCACGGGCACAGCACAAGGACTCATGCTTTCTCTCACAACTCCCTTTTCAAGGAGCTCATCCACTTGCCTTTGAAGCTCCTTAGTGTCATCCGGGTTAGCTCTATAAGCTGGCTTGTTTGGCAATTGAGACCCCGGAACAAAGTCAATTTGGTGTTCAATTCCCCTCAAGGGTGGTAACCCCTTTGGGAGTTCCGTTGGGAACACATCATCAAATTCCTGCAAAAGAGAAGAAATAGAGCTAGGAAAAGAAGGGGTTAGTTCATTAGTGTGCAATGCATAGTCCCTATGCATGAGGAGAATCACCGGGTGACGCTCCCCCAATTCCTCCCTAATTTCCCCACAATTCGCCAAAAGCGACACCTTAGTTTTTCCTCTAAGCTCCCCTTTCTTTCCACTCAACTCTTGAGAACTACTCTCCTCTACTCCCTCGTCCCCCACATTCTTCTTTTGCAATGCACCATGTCCCTTCTCCTTTAACTCCCTCATTTTGTTATAGATCTCACCCACTTGGGAGGGGGTCATGGGATTCAAGACATGTTTGGCACCATTGTGGCCAAGGGTGTATTGGTTAGTTCGCCCATTATGGTTGACGGACCTATCATATTGCCATGGTCGGCCAAGTAGAAGATGACACGCTTGCATGGGAACAACATCACACAACACCTCATCATGATACTTCCCAACCGCGAATTTGATGATAGCTCGTCTAGTCACCTTCAATTCACCACATTCATTGAGCCATTGAAGTTTGTAAGGGTTTTCATGGCGGGTGGTGGGAAGTTTCAAGAAATCAACAAGGGTGGTACTAGCAACATTGGCACAACTCCCACTATCAATGATCATGATGCTAGTGTTTTGGTTAATGATGCACTTGGAATGGAAGAGATTTTCCCGTTGACTTGGGTCATCCATTGCTTTACTTATCATGGTTCGTCGCACCACATATAGAGGTACAATAGGCTCATCATCACCTTCAACACCATCCCCTTCACTATCATGATGTTCATCCTCATGATTGCCCTCTTCATCCCCTTCCTCACATTCTTCCTCATCCTCACTATAAGTGTCTTTCAAAATAAACGCTCTACGATTAGGGCACTCACTTGCTCTATGACCGAAGCCATGACATTTAAAGCATTGAATAGGAGTTTTCGTACCTCCTTCTTTTGGAGCAAACTTCGTAGGTTGCTTGTCAACTTGCTTCTCAACTTGAGAATTCTTCACAAATGGTTTCTTGGCTTCTTGCATGGGGCCCTTATTCTTTTGCCAATTGGAGGAGAAAGCTCCTCGTTCTTTGTTATGGTTCCATGAACTCACATAGCCCCTTGATTTATTGATTTTGTCCTCCTTGAGACCCTCCTCTATTTCAATAGCCGCTTGAAGGGTTTCTTCAATGCTCCCATAGTTGTGGAGTCTCATTTTGGAGACAATGTCACCATTTAACCCGGCTCGGAACCGAGTCATAGCATTTAACTCATCCTCGTCAAAGTCAATTCTCATCTTGACAATTTGAAACTCATCATAGTATTCTTCCACACTCTTTTTGTTTTGCCTTAAGGTATACACCTTCTTGAGTTGTTCTTGTTTGTAGCGCTCGGTGACATACTTACGCCGCATGGCCTCCTTCAATTCATCCCAAGTAGGTGTGGGAGGGAGTCCAATAATTCTTCTTGCTTTCACTTGAGTTTCCCACCATGTGGAGGCATACCCCTCGAATTGAGCAATGGCGTAAGAAGCCTTTTTCACCTCGGACATGTCATTCGTCAAGAAGATTCTATCACAATGCATCACCCAATCAAGGAATGTATCGGGATCACTACTTCCTTTGAAGGTTGGGAGAGTAACCTTGATGGAATTGAGACTCGTGTCTCGCCCTCCGCCATAACCGTGATTCCTATTAAAATCTCCATCGTCGTCATAACCTTGATGGTCACGACCTTGGTACCCTTCACGAGCTTGGTACCCTCTTTGCCTACCCATGTGAGGGTTAGGACCATGCCTTCCCCCCCTTCCTCGATAACCTCCTTGTGCTTGCCCTCGTGGCCTCCAACCTTGGTCACCATAATGTTCGTGCTCAAGTAGAGCTTCCTCTATCCCTTCCTCATTTGGTTGTTGGATGTTTGGACGGTTTTGGGGTGGCATTGGTGCATTTGGGTGGGGGTCATTTAGGGGTGGGTTATTTGGATGTGGGTCATTTGGAGCTTGATCTTGTTGGAGTAGGTTGTTCCGTTGGCCTATGGGAATGTTGTTTGGTGGGGTAAGAGTCGTGTTTTGAGGAGTGTTTTGGGAAGTGGGGTTATATAGATGATGGAAGGTGCCGGGTGACACTGTAGGTGAAGTGCTTCGAGTAGCTCCACTTGTGCCACCTTGGTATTGCACTTGAGGCGAATATGAGACCTCCCTACTACCTCCTTCAATTGCTTCCACCCTACTTCCCAAGTTTTCCATTCGACCACCCATACTATCCACTTTATCGTTCAAGGCTTGTAAGGCTCTCATTACATCAACTAGTGTGAGTTCCCCGGTGGGAACTCGAGTTTCATCCTCCGTAGCCATGGTACCTATTAAGACACTCAACAAAGCAAGCAAACACGTTAGATTAGTAAAATCAACTCACAATCGCTCAAGTATGCGCACCTTTGATTGCCTCACAAATTGCTTCCGCCAAGGATTGTGTGCTTGTTAATGTTGACTAGTCACAAGGGTTCAAATTCTACTCTTGGTCGGAATAGATTCTTGTTATCAAAAAGAACGAGGATGACTCAATAAAACAAACGCACTTGAGCCAAGAAATGAACAACGAAGTAAAAAAGAGAAAAAGCACGAAAGAATTGGCACGAAAGAAATGCGGACACTAGAACTAGCAAACACAAGTAGGAACAACTACTAAATGGCTACTAGTTGAGAGACACAAGAAAATTGGAATGCAAAAATCGGGAAAATAACTAAATTTCGGGCCCGGGTAGGTGATAACTTGAAAACACGACCAGGAAGCCCCAATTGATCCAAGGTATCAATTTGAAATAATGAATTTTTTTTTTATTTTTTTTTCCTACCAAAGGATTAGGGACACAATATCATCAACTAAGGATCAAGAAATTTTTGTTTTGAGAATTGAAATCAAAGAGAATTAAAGTTGGAAATAAAAAAACCTGAAATGCGCCATATGCGACGGCTGTGCATCACATGCGACTCGCATGTGAAACATGCGATGGCGATGTGCGGTTCGCAGATGATGCAACCAAGGTATCAACTCTCTGTCACAAGATGCGACACCATGTGCGACTCGCATGTGCTACATGCGATGGTGAGATGCGTCTCGCATATGAGGCAGCCAAATTTCAACTTTCTGTCACAAGATGTGACATAACCTGCGACTCGCAGGTTCAACATGCGATTCGCATGTTGTGTCGCATGTGGGCCAACTCGATTTTTTTTTTTTTTTTTTTTTCCGCAAAAATCAGAAATATTTGATAACTTTTGGATCAAATGGCCCTTTGGAGAGCCTTCTTCCTTATGAAGATTTGAAGGTCTTCAAGAACACAAGAACACTTCAAAAATTCAACTACCCTCAAATCAACTCCTAATTGGCTCAAATTTCGGATTTAAGTTCTCTTTAATGTAGAGAACAAAGCCCAATAGGTTTCAACCTTCAACTTCACCTTCTTCAACAAGACCCACTTTCAAGTTCTTGAAGCTTTGAAGCTCAACAATGGTGGAACACAAACCCTAACTCCAAATTGACTTGAAATGGAAGATTTAGACTCTAGAAACACTAGGAAACTCTAATCTAACACTAGATTCAACAAAATCAACAAGAAAATTCGATTTTTTTTTTTTTTTTTTTTTTTTTTAATTTCGGATTTTTTTTTTGTTGAATCAAAACCCAAGATTAGATTTGGTAGAACAAATCTAAACTAAGCTTTGATACCAATTGATACAATATTCCATACGAAAATGAAGAAAAAAGGACAAGAAACATAAATGATAGATAATTTGACACAACTAAAGACCCAAATTAGCAACCAAAGTTCTTGAATTAACTTGACCTCTAATTTAGGAACTAAAGAGCACCAAACTCTTAGGATGACCAATAGGGATTTGATACCCTAATAACCAATCCTCTCACAAGATTCACAATCTCTAGCTTAGCAAGCTCTCAACACTCAAAAGAGTTCACAATTTCAAGACATCAATATTCAACATAGACTAAGTCTTCCAAATGAAATAGACTACTACTTATACTAAGGTTCAAAAGAAGACAACTACACTATTACACTTTTACCCTTAATGAAGTAAGGGCCTTGTTTGGGTGTCTTCTTTTGGGAACAAAACTTGAATTTGCAAATCTTCAAGTAATAGTCACATTGAAAGTATGACCATGTTCCAACCTCTTCTCCAAACCATCCTCCCATGCTATCATGAACACTTGCAATCCCCGGAAAGGTGTTAGAGTGTATTCAAGTATGTCCCTCCTCATGAACAATGCTTGCATAGCTTGAAGTTCCCTCGCTTGGCTCCTTGTAAAAGGTCTTGATGCCATTCGAGTTGTATCAACACGTCGCGGGTCCAACGCGGGGTCTTCAGTGAATTCGGCTTTTATTTGTGCTGAGTCCGCCACGCGGGCTCAACGACTGACTGAAAAAGTTCCTGCAGCTGATTTTTCCGTTAAGTCCACGCGACGCGGGCTCAACGCCTGATTGCCATTGCGTGTTGCATCCGCGACGCGGATGTGGCACAATTGTTCCAGATTCTTCCAGAAATTCACCTAAGTGTTCAAAGCTTCCCTCGTTCACTCGTGTGCACAAAGTCACCTCCAGAATAACCAATATCCAGAGGCGTAGGATTATAGCATACAGTCAAAACCTCTCTATAAAAGGTGATTTTCAGATATTTTTTTGGTTGTTTTAGATAAATGTTGTTGTACAAAACATAATAACATGAAAAATCAGTTCCAAAGAAAAAATGGCCATTATAGTAAAATCTAGTTGTTATAGAGAAATCTAATTGTAGAAGTAAGAAGGATAAAAGAAAGTAAAGGTAAGAAGTATAATTACCAGTTACTTTCTCTGTCAACTTGATCAAATTCAATGCTCCTATCAACAATCCGATTATTACCCTTAGCAGTTCTGTAACGTGATATGGATATCCATATTTGGTTGTGGATAATTCTTGAGACTAGAAGTGGAAATATGATTATGTATCCAATATCCATCTGGCTTTCATCTTTACTCATGAAGAATGAGTATATGCTGTGACTCACAAATGGTGCCAAAAGCAAGTACTTCATTCCATACAAATTATTTTAGAAAAGAAAAAAGTTAGAAGAATTCTAGCTATAGTAACTTCATGATTGAAAAAGAAACACAAAAGAAGAGAAGCAAGTTGGTTAATTAAGAGATAATGGTCAAAATCATATCTGAATAATCACTTTTCCCAATTTCACATCGCAACTATCAATTATTCCCTTTTTCTACCTGAACTATTAGCATCTATGTATTAAAATACACCTAGTTGAGTAAATGGTGTAGTTCATGTAAGAAAAAGGAACAACTGATAGTTGGCTTAGTCAGTTTCATAGTGTATTTTAATACATAAATGATGATAGTTCGATGATAGTTCATGTAGGAAAAGGGAATAACCGATAGTTGAGGTGTGAAACTCATGAAAAATTGACAGTTTAGGTGTGTTTTTTACCATTATCTCATTAAATAAGCTACTTTTACAAAAACACACATATTGCACTCGGATTTAGTTTTAAATATGATGTTCTGATCACTGCAAATAAAAAGGTAGTTGGAATTCAAGAAATTAAAGAGTTTGTATACCTTAAAGTTGCCAAGGCGTGTCCATGGCCATTCTGTGAGGATTCAAGGTTTAGAAGCCATGTTTTTTTCTGGCTATCTTTGGCCAACTTTCTTCCGGTGTTCTCTAAAGAGAAAAGGCCATAAATAGTCACTTATATATGGGAGTAGGTCTAAAATGCTCCCTTAACTATACACTTACCGGTTTAATCCTTTAACTATCCAAAAACTTATTAAATTTGATCTCCGTCTATTTTTTTTATACAAACAGCGTACAAACTCATAAACCTTTGTGAGACTAATCATTAAACCATTCCTCAGACCTATATTTCTCTCTCCCAGTTTCTTTTTCCTCAAGTTCTTCTTGTGAGGCAGCAGTTTTCCAGGCATTCGGGCTTCTATGACTAGTGCGCCTCCACGATTTACAGGCCAGAGATTCGATAGATCTACTCGTTCCGGGCAGAGTCAGAGTTTTTCAGGGTCTCAGTTCAGAGGTGATTCGGGACATGCAAGGCCACCCGTACCACGATGTTCCCAGTATGGGAAGTTGCATTGGGGTCAATGCTAATTGAGTTAAGAAGGTTGTTATTCATGTGGTCGACCGGGCCATATTATGCGCGATTGCCCCTCGATTCATGGTAGAGGTAGGACCCAGCCTTCAAGGTCAGTAGCCGGATCTTCATCTTCTATGCGCCCTATGAGGCCAGGTTCACATGTGCCAGTCGGCCATGGTAGAGGCAGAGGGAGAGTTCCCAGTTCCAGCGGTCCTCAGCACCGTGTTTATGCTTTGGCTGGACGCCAAGATCTTGAGTCTTCTCCTGATGTGGTCACAAGTATATTATCGGTATTCTCTCATGATGTATATGCTTTGATTGACCCGGGCTCCACATTGTCATATGTTACTCCGTATATTGCGGGTCGATTTAGAGTCGAACCGGAGTCGATCAAACCTTTTGAGGTGTCTACACCCGTGGGTGAATCGGTAATAGCTAGCCGAGTATATAGAAATTGTGTAATTGTGATTTGTGATCGTTGTACTATGGTTGACTTGCATGAGCTAAAAATGGTAGATTTTGATGTTATTATGGGCATGGATTAGTTGGCTTCTTGCTACGCCAATGTTGATTGTAGAATAAAAATGGTTCGCTTCCAATTTCCGGGAGAACGAGTCTTAGAATGGAAAGAGAATACGGCATCACCAAAAGGTAGGTTTATTGCTTATCTAAAGGCAAGGAAAATGATCACAAAATGGTGTATCTACCACCTAGTCCGGGTTCAAGATGTAGAAGCTGAATCGCGAACTCTTCAGTCAGTTCCTGTAGTAAATGAATTTCCGGATGTGTTCCCGGAAGAACTTCCAGGCCTTCCTCCCGAGCGGGAGATTGATTTTGCTATTGATGTGTTGCCAGGCACTAAGTCTATGTCGATTCCTCTTTATAGAATGGCACCCGCAGAATTGAAAGAGTTAAAGGAGCAGTTGAAAGACTTGCTTGATAAAGGCTTTATTAGGCCTAGTTTATCCCCGTGGGGAGCACCCGTATTATTTGTCCGAAAGAAAGATGGCTCCTTGAGAATGTGCATTGATTATCGGCAATTGAATAAGGTGACGATTAAGAATAAATATCCTCTTTCGAGGATTGATGACCTATTTGATCAATTGCAAGGCGCCAAGTGGTTTTCAAAGATAGATTTGAGGTCCGGGTATCACCAAGTGAGAGTTAGGGAGAAATATATTCCTAAGACAGCCTTCAGAACAAGATATGGTCATTTTGAGTTCCGGGTAATGTCATTTGGGCTAACTAATGCACCGACAGTGTTTATGGATTTGATGAACAATGTGTTCAGGCCTTTCCTGGATTTATTCGTGATTGTATTCATCGATGATATCTTGGTGTATTCTAGATTCGAGGCAGAGCATGCGGATCATTTGCGTACTGTCCTTGGGGTTCTTCGAACTCGAGAGTTGTTTGGGAAGTTTTCCAAGTGTGAGTTTTGGCGGAACTCAGTGACATTTCTGGGAAATATTGTTGCAGCCAATGGTATTCGAGTGGACAGTCAAAATATTGAGGCCATGAAGACTTGGCCAAGGTCCACAACTCCTACGGAGGTTCGTAGCTTTCTGGGCTTAGCAGGCTATTACAGGAGATTCGTTGAGGGCTTTTCTTCCATTTCTGCACTGCTCACAAAGTTGACCCAGAAATCAACAAAGTTTTAATGGACAGACGCTTGTGAATGTAGCTTCCAAGAGTTGAAAGGTAGATTGACTTCCGCCCCAGTCTTGACACTTCCAGAGGGATTGGAAGGATATGTTGTTTATTGCGATGCTTCAGGCTTTGGGCTAGGCTATGTATTGATGCAACATGGTAAGGTGATTGCGTATGCTTCAAGGCAATTGCGGAAACATGAGCAGAATTATCCAACCCGTGATCTAGAATTGGCTGCAGTGGTTCATGCGTTAAAGATATGGAGACATTATTTATATGGTGTTCATGTGGATATTTATACAGATCATAAGAGTCTTCAGTATATCTTCAAGCAGAAAGAGTTGAATTTGCGGCAACGACGATGGTTGGAACTGCTAAAAAGGATTATGATATCGATATCTTGTATGACCCTGGAAAGGCGAATGTTATGGCTGATTCTCTTAGCCGCAGGTCGATGGGAAGTTTATGTGATGTACGACCAGAGAAGAGGGAAATGACTCGTGAGCTCCAGCAGTTAGCTAGCCTAGGAGTTCGAGTAGTGGACTCAGGTAACAAGGGAACTACTATTTAGGATTCAGCAGTCTTGTCGCTAGTAACGGAAGTGAACGAGTGACAATAGGAAGATCCTATGCTAATGCATTACAGAGATACGCCCCCTCAGAAAGAGGAGTCATCATTTGATATCTCAGGAGATGGAGTTCTCCGATGTCGAGGCAGATTATGTGTTCCCGATGTGGCAGGTCTACGCCACCAAATATTGAGAGAAGCTCATTGTTCCCATTATTTTGTTCACCCCGGTGCGACGAAAATGTATCATAATCTTAAGTCTGTCTATTGGTGGAAAGGGATGAAGAAGGATATAGCAGAATTCGTGGCTCGATGTCCCAATTGTCAACAAGTGAAAATCGAGCACCAAAAACCGGGCGGATTGTTGCAAGCTATAGAAATCCCAACTTGGAAGTGGGAAGTGATTAACATGGACTTCATTACAGGCTTACCCCGTTCGCGACGTAAGTATGATTCTATAAGGGTGATTGTAGATTGGCTCACAAAGTCAGCTCATTTCTTACCGGTCAGAACGACCTATGTGGCAGAAGATTATGTGAGGCTTTATGTTAAAGAGATAGTGAGACTCCGTGGTGTTCCAGCATCTATTATCTCTGATAGAGGGACTCATTTTACAACCAATTTTTGGAAGTCTTTCTAAGAGGGTTTAGGGACCCAAGTGAGCCTTAGCACAGCATTTCACCCGCAAACTGATGGGCAAGCTGAACGTACCATTCAGACTCTTGAAGATATGTTGCGAGCATGTATGATAGATTTTGGAGGTAATTGGGATGATCATTTGCCACTCATTGAATTTGCTTACAATAACAGTTATCATTCTAGCATTCAAATGGAACCATATGAGGCTTTATATGGGCGAAAGTGTAGATCCCCAATCGGGTGGTTCGAGGTAGGAGAGACTAAGTTGATAGGGCCAGACTTGGTCCAGCAAGCCATAGAGAAAGTCAAGCTCATATAAGATCGGTTGTTAGCCGCCTAAAGTCGCCAGAAGTCCTATGCGGATAATCGTCGAAGGGACTTAGAGTTCCAAGTGAAAGATTGGGTATTCTTGAAAGTGTCGCCAATGAAGGGCGATATGAGATTTGGAAAAAAGGGGAAGCTTAGTCCCCGGTACATTAGACCTTATGAGATTGTACGGAAGATAGGCAAAATGGCCTATGAATTAGATCTACCTCCGAATTTGGAGTCAATTCATCCAGTTTTCCATGTCTCGATGCTTCGAAAATGTGTTGGAGATCCTACTAAGATCGTGCCAATAAGTGATGTGCAAGTGACAGAAAAACTGACTTATGAAGAGGTACCCATTGTCATACTGGATAGGCAAGTACGGAGACTTAGAAACAAAGAAGTGGCCTCAATTAAGGTTCTATGGAGAAGCAATAAACGAGAATAAATGACATGAAAAGCGGAAGAAAGTATGCGATCCAGATACCCGCATTTATTTCACCCTTTGGAAGAGATCCAAGATGAGGCGTCAATGTCATAAGGTATGTATGTTTTCCTTTTATGCTTTTTGGTCGTGTGTGGCCAAATTTTATTGCTATTATGTTGTGGCCCTGTGAGGCATTGTTATTATGGGATGTTGTGACAGGATAGTGCCATATTATAGGGGATACTCTGGCGAAATTTTCGTAGAATCCCCGAGCGCTTAACATTCGAGGACGAATGTTCTTAAGGGGGGAAAAATGTTACACCTCGAAAAAAAAATCCTCCGTTGATGCACAAGTGAATAGACTAGTGAAGAGTGCGAGCATACGGTATTTCCGTAAGTAAGAGATGACATTTGATGGTTCTAGATAAGATTTCAAAGATGTTTGAGATGGGGGAAGAAAGTTGGCCAAGATAAGGCGAAGCATACGATAGGTATCGAAAAGGAAATACGAGTAACATGTTAACGAGAACTTAATGATGTCTTGGAGAAGAGTGATAACGTCCCTTAGATTGGTATTGAAGTGTTGAACAAGTGTTAAGAAGGTTCCACAAGGATTGGAGATCAAACGGGTCGACAAAACGAACTTCGGAACCACTGGGGATTATATGGCCAAACATACTGGTCGTATAAATTATACGGTCCGTATGTTTGGGACCGTATAATCAGCCCAGAATGGCAAAAGTTTCTGGACCAAATATACGGCTAAACATACGGCCCGTATAAATTATACGGACCGTATGTTGGTCCGTATATACGGTTGGGACAGATTTTGCTCATTAAATAAAGGGACCAAGTTATATTTCATTTCACTTCTACATGACACCCCTTCTCTCTAAAATATCTCTCTACATTTATTCCACAAGAATTCAAGGATTTTTAGTGATCAACAACATAAACCAAGTGAATCAAGTGTAAGGAAACCCATTAAAGATCATTCAAGTCAAGAAACCTCAATGGAGATGAACTAGGGTTTTTGCTCAAGTGGAGTATTATCAACCAAGTCTTGTTCCTACAACATCTAAGGTAAGATTCATGATATTTCTATGTTGTTTAAGGTATTTGAGAGTTGAAATACTTGGATTGTAGAAGGGTATAGAAAAAATGGGTCATGAATGTGGAATAGTGCCATTTTGAGAAATAGCTTGAATTGAGTCATGCTTCTTGATGTGTTGTGATGTAAATATGTTATAAATGACGTTGAGAAACGTGGGATAGGTAATGCATGTGAATGAACGTGGTCGTGTGTATTATGACTATGGATATGGGTGATTGAAAGTAAATTGAGAAATGTGGATAATGTGGATGAATAATGGCTATTGTTATAGTATTGTGAATGTATTATTGACGTTTGAGAGTTGATATACGCTATAGAGGAATGTCGTATAAATAAAAGACATGTTTTCCGATTTTCTCTAACTTTCGTCATGTATACTAGCTATCGATTTCTAATGATAGTATGACTTTAATGAAGGTAGAAACGCGAGCGTTGGACGAGAACGTGCAAGTGTAGAATAGTTGAATGGAAAGGTATGTAAGGCTAACCCTTCTTTCATAAGGCATGGTTCTTTGGCCAAACGTCTAAATCTTCTATAATACTATAATATCCTTCAAATGATTCGATCTTCCGAGCTAGTAAGATCACGATTCTTGTTATGCCACTATTGTACTAAGTTCCTCATATGATGAGTAAGCCTATAAGGATAGATGTAATGAATGACGATAATAGTGATAATGATATTGACGACGTCTATAATGGTAATAGCGATAACGATGACGATGATGATAGTGATGATAATAGTAAAGATGCTTATGTGCTTATATGTATGTGTGCCTATGCATGGCTATTACGAAACCCCGAGCTTATATGGCCGGGTAGAATTTATATAGATGTATATGTATGTATGTTTACGTAACGCGCGCACACCACTGCAGTTGGGTACGGACAACACTGAGCCTTGGTAGGGCCAGGTATGTGTAACACTGAGCCTTGGTTGGCTAGGAAAAAAAAAGAGCATTCTGGCACTGGTGTTGCTCTCGAGTCTCTAAAATTCGAAAAGACAAACTGAGGCACAAAATTTCTGTAACCATTCTTCTCAAACACTACTAAAAAACTAGTAAAAATCGACGAAAAAAACCGACAAATTCTGTCGGTTTTTTCAATATTTATTAAATCTTTTTGTTTAAGAAAACCGATGGACTGCGTCAATTATTTTTTGCACAAAAATGCGCGAAAAAATATAATTATTTGATATATTATTTTCTAAAATAAACCGATGGAGTCCATCGGTTTTTTATTTTCATTTTTTATTTTTTTTATAAAAAAAACCGACGGAAACGGAGTCCGTCAGTTTTTAGAGCGAAAAAACAGTATAAATTAAATCAATGTAAGTATATGAACAAAAAATATCAGTGGTCTAGTGGTAAAGCCCTTTAATGCCAAGGAACATACCCGGGGTTGACTCCAAGTTCCTACATTTCATTCTTTAATTTTCAAAAAAAAAAAAAAACCAACTTGAGACCATCGGTTTTTTTTTTAACAAAACCGACGGACTGGGTCAGTTTTAACCGACGCAGTCTGTCGGTTACGAAACGCGAGAGAGAACTTGAGGAAAAAATTTGAGGTTAAAGAATGAACTTGAGGAAAAAGAAGCAGGGAGAGAGAAATATAGGTCTCAAGAATGGTTTAACGATTAATCTCACGAAGGTTTATGAGTTTGTACGCTGTTTGTATAAAAAAATAGATGGAGACCAAATTTGATAAGTTTTTGGATAGTTAAAGGACTAAAACCAGTAAGTATATAGTTAAGGGACCATTTTAGACCTACTCCCATAGATAAGAGACTATTTATGGCCTTTTCTCGTTCTCTAAATTGAAAGACTCTGCTTCCTCTGCCTTTTAATAAATTAAACAACTCTAGAGGCATATTTTTTTGCTGTGTGGCTCATCCCTTAAGAAACGAGATATAGAGCCTGTTTGGATGGGCTAAAAAAAAGCCGCTTATAAGTTGGACTATCCCAACTTATTTTTTTTTGCTTATAAGCTGCTTTAGATAAGCTAAGTCAAACTGACCCAATTATTTTTTTGGGCTTATTTTAATCACAAAATGGCTTTAAGTTGGCCAGCCAAACAGTCAAAAAAACTAAAAATAGCTTATAAGTTGTTTTCAGCAACTTATAAGCCAATCCAAATGGGCTCATAATTTGAATCTTTTTCAGATTTCTTATATATTTTTTTCAAATCTTTCATGTGTACTAAATTACCCTATTTCCTTTCCTAAACTTTTCTTAAAGGTTGAAATGGTTGGTGTTGGGATATGGAAAAACTTTTGAAAAAAAGGTTAACTTTAGAATTAATAACTTTGAAAAAATCTAATTAATAACCTCTTTGATTTTGAACAATTCACTTATTTCGGACAAAAGAAAAAGTCTCAAAAATTTACTTATTTTGGAATGGAGGGAGTATTGTATTAGTCTATTACTCCCTCCGGTTCAAAAAGAGTGTTCACCTAGCCATTTGCATACCCCTTAAAAAAATACTAACTCCAAGGAAAAAATAGGTAATTTGACTAAATTGCCTATAGGTATTAGGATTTGGTCACTTAACACTTAATAAGAGTAAATCTGAAAAAATAAAGTTAATTCTTTCTTAATTTGGTTAGTGAATATTTTTTTTGAATAATAAAATAAAGGATAAGTAAACACTCTTCTTGAACCGGATGAAAGTATTTTTTTACAGAAATTACTCTTTTTGTAATGTTGCTCACCCAACATTGTCAGAATATGTTTTGTTGAGAAATTGAAATACTTATATTAATTCTTGAGACAGAGGGAATAAACAAACATTACTCCATGGGGTTACCAACAATCAAACAACTGAACAAAGTTTAATAATGATAAAACTGGAATCTAAAGCAGATGGACACGCAATACAATATAGTGCATGAAGCCGCCAAGCATATGGTCTCTTTTATGTACTATTAGGATATTAATTTGTTTTTGTTGGATCTAAATCTGCCATTTTTGAACGAATTAGAATGCTCGTCATACGAATCACCTTGGGATATATCTATTCATCCTTAATTAAAGGTCTCAAGTTCGAGCTATGAAAATGAAAAATTAAGGAGTGTTTTCGGGTTAAATGGCCGGTAGGGAGCGTTTTCCCTTAAAAAGGCTCAAAACAGGGCGAATCTAAACTAGTCTGACCATAAAGTTTCGAAGGAGCTTCACTCCATAGGTTCAATCTTAATATTCTTTAGCATTGAGCCTATTACAAAACAACATACCCAATATAGTCCCACAAGTGGGGTCTGGGAAGGATATATTACAAAAAAAAAAACTACATTTGCGGGGGTCAATGTCACATATTGCTGCGATTATTAACCCCCGCTATCTGCTGTAACGGTAGTCCACTAAACCCCACCAATTCTGCTCGCCGCAAACACTTTGCGGAGGTTGTTTTCCCGATCGCTACTACACAATTACGGCAGTTGTGTGACGTATTTAGCGGCGGTTCTGACCTCCGCAATTAGTAAAATTGACTATTTAATTTTTTTTATTAAAAAAATGTTCCGGGGGTTAAAACCCCCGCAATTCATTTATTTAGCGGGGGTTACAACCTCTATAAGTTTGAATATATTTTACCAGCTAGATATTGGCAGCTATGCTATTTTGATACCTTTTTTTTTTTGGGACAATTATTACTCCAAAAATGATTGATATGATATTTCTAATATATTAATATAACGAAGCATCAATTTATTAGGCACCTCGAAGCTTATTAGGCTAATTATCAGTTGTTCCCTTTTCCTACCTGAACTATCATCATCTACTCAACTAGATGTGTTTTAATACATAGACGGTGATCGATAGTTCAGGTAGAACAATAGAACAACTGATGGTTGAGATGTGAAACTCGCGAAAAAGTGATCGTTAAGTGTGTTTTTGACCATTATCTCTTTTTCTTAAGCAAATATCATTTTTTTTTAATAAAACTAAACCAAAAATTCAAGACCACACCTCATAGACTCATAGAAGTCATTTCTGTAAATCAGCCCAAACAAACTCTACCTAAATTGAATGGACCCAAGGCTCTACACAATTTTCTAAGAATAAATTATAGTCCCATGTTATCCATTATTTATGCCCCATCACTAAATTAGAGTACATGAAACATTAAGAGTTTTTCGGGAAATTTTCATAAATATATCGCTTTTGAAATTTGTTACGCCACATTGCCCAGTATATAATATTATACAACATTATATATGGGAAAGCATTATTCAATGTATCAACCTTGTATAAAGTGTATAATAGTGTATAAAATGTGTTTATACACACAGAAATAAGCTAAATCGGGTGACAAACTCAAAGTACAAGCTACGTGCGTGGCATATTCTCCCACTACTATAAAGCATTATCCATAATGTATCAACCTTATATAAAGTGTATAATAGTGCATAAAATGTGTTTATACACTCAGAAATAAGCTAAATCGGGTGACAAACTCAAAGTACAAGCTACGTGCGTGGCATATTCTCCCACTACTATATAGTATTGTATACTGGGCAATGTGGCGTAACAAATTTCAAAAGCGATATATTTCTGAAAATTTCCCGAAAAACTCTTAATGTTTCATGTACTCTAATTTATGGGGCATAAATAATGGATAACATAGGACTATAATTTATTCTTAGAAAATTGTTTTCGGAACCTAAATTTAAATATGTTTTAGTTTTCGGAATCTTACGCAACATATTCTCCACCAATTTTATGATTGGCCCAACTACTTCATTGTTCAATCTTGGTCGGCTATTCGAAAATGTTTTTTTTAATGGTATGTCGGCACCAGGAACATCACATAATAATTTCTTATCAATTACTAAATCGTATTATCTACCTATGACAATCAAATATATATTTCAACTTTTTTTTTTTTACCTATAAACAACTCTACACATGAATTCGGTCGAAAATGGAACGTTATGAATCCAGCTGTAAAATACAAGAGTTCTATCACTTCTTGAATTATTAAGAATAATCTAATATTCACATAGTTGTATCATTATTCATTCAAAATCATACTGCATCTGAATGTGATAAAGACAAACCTTCATAAGGGTGTATAATTACTTTTTGATATAATTTATTACATTATCTTGTAAGATGTATGTACCTTCACTAAAAATGAAAAATGATAGGATATAATACGTCCATGTTATGTTGAAGAATCTTTTTCGTTTTGTCAAATATTGAGGAATCTTTTATGGGGCTCACTAAGAATCAATCAGATCTAAAATGTCAGTTGAGCAATAAAATTTGGATGGTCATTACAAAGAAAGCAATTAGACTAATCTTTGTAAAATAATATAGAAGTATTTCATGATCTATATTCGTTTTCTAATAAACTACATTACTGCATGGGGAACACTAATAATCAGACAACTGGACAAAAGTTTTGATAATGACAACTGGCAATAATTTTTTCAGCATTATTTGAAAGCCAGATATAGAACTCTATAATTATAAGTGAATTAAACAGAACCATCGGCATGATATATTTTTATTAGTTTTACTAAATTATATTATTCACATAATGACAATAAAAAAATCTGCATTTCAATAAACAGGGCAGGGTCCATGCCAAAACCCCGCCACTCCATGGCGGCTTAATTTTTGTTTTAAAAAAAGACAATAAGAAACTCTATTTTAACTTGTAAACAACCTGTCTTCACATGTAATTAGAATAAGATGGAAGTAAAATCACATGAATCGAGATGCATGTCACATTAACACATCATTGAACAATATTTGAATACAACTCCAATATATACCTGCCCCAAATAAGGGAGTAACTAGTCCCTATTATTAATGAGTTTAAGTTAGCACTGACAGTGTAAAATATCGTCTTTATACCAAGTTATCCAAATTACCAGGTAAACAAACATGGTTTTTTGTTCCATAACATGAAAGATAGGATAAATAATATATATACGCTATATTAGGTTAAAATTTAATTTTAGTACGTGTATAGAAAGTTTTATACTGTCAGTGGATACAACTATCACAATCCAAGTCCATAGCGCGTATTGTTTGTTTTGGTCCAACAGGCCTCATAGATTCATCCCTTGTGCTACGTCGTTTCACCGAGCCTAAAAACATGCATACCATGTGAACCTGTGTTATGGATTATAAAGCTCTTCATTATTTTCCTCTCATTCCCGAGTGGGATTCGTCTAAGATGTGTAACAAGCGGCACCCCATCTTCAGAAGCTTGCCCGTCTAGAAGTCTGTCAGTCTTTCTCTTTGCACCCTCCTTCGTCGGACCGCCCTCCACCCTGGGCTTGGGTCATGACAAATCTCCCTCAATGTGATGGTGGGACAAATCTCAGCGAGAACGTTGCGTCCCTAATTAAGAGGGGGTGAATGTGCCGCCCATATACTGAGAGCGGGCCGACGAGGATGGGTAAAAGATCAAAAAGGACTGATAGATTTCTAGGCTGACAAGCTTAATTTAGATATGGAGTGTGGCAAATTTCACATTAGAATGGGAGAGGGAAGTGAAGAGATGTATACGGCATAACAAAAGTTCTCATGGTAAGACACACATTTTTGGGCTCAATAATGGTGTAGCCTAAGGGACAAATCCACGAGATCTGTTGACCTAAAGCGAATTATATGTGTCATGGTCTTGGGCGGTGACAATAACTTATTTTAATTCGGAAACACGAAGATGCCTCACTGATTTTAAACTATTAGTTTTGATTCCTAGTTTGGAAGCTCATCTTACGCATTTGGTAGGTGTTGAAATCTAAATTAAATTAGAGCACATATAGATGGACTATAGTCCAAAAATTAAAGTAAAGCACATGTCCTCTTAAATTTGTTCAGTACTAAGTTAACAATTTGGTTCAGATCTAGAAATATACAAGTGCACAAACTTCTTAAATAACTCTAAGCTTGTCTACGTACAGTTCGTCAAAATTCGAATTAAGTAAAAGAAAATAAATCAAGTTATAATTAGAGCAGATCCGCATGGACATGTTTAAATGGGATAAGATGGCTTACGGAATAGGATTAATTATTTCATCATAGACGTATTTCATGATCTATTGTTAGGAAAATTCAACCACATAATTGTACTCTTTTCATTTTAAATTACAATTATAACCACCAACAAGCTAAATGAAAGTGAGAATATATAAATTAACCATAGTAGAATTAATGAACAATAAGTAATATAGAATGCTGTATATTTCTCGAGAAATGATCTGATTCAACGTCTTCATGTCTTCATCATGAGCAAGTTTTAGAGTGATGAGAAAATGGGGATACCAGTTAAGGTAGTTCCAGCATCGACGATGAAAACATTGCCCGATATATATTCCGAAGAATCATGGATTAAGTATCTGACGACTGATGTTAAAGCCGGATCTGTCGTTCCAAGAGTTCTCAGAGGAATGGTTCTTATAGTAACATTATGGAACCATTTCTTTCGCATAAGGCTCTCTGTTATCTCAGATTTGAAAATTCCTGGTGATATTGAGTTCACTCGGATATTGTGTGTTCCCAATTCAAGGGCCATCATCTGCCATTCATAATTATTTGTATAATTAATTTAATGCAAATATAGTTAATTTACAATAACACAGAAGAAAAAGAATATGCAGGACAATTCGACAATACAAAAAAATCAGGACAGAGCTAGCATGCAATCCAGTAATTTTGGTTCAAACCTTGTATATTTGTTGAGATATTCATTGAATGTGTACTTATAATAAACTTCAGAAATCATAAACATCAAATTCTGAATCTGACTCTGAGAAACCTATTACAGCAGTAGCTATATATTAGTAAGTACCTTAGTGACCATGTCAAGAGCTATCTTCGAAGAAGCGTACGCAAGGCCCCCAGGTATTAGTACACGATTTAAACCAGCAGTTGAAGATATGTTAATAACAGATCCTCCGCCCTGTTTAGCATCGCGCATACGTCTACAAACATATTTGGAAACCAACCATGCCCCTCTGAGATTCGTCTTAAAGGTATGTTCCCACTCCTTCTCTGGCAATTCCAGTGAATAGTGCACATTACCTATATGCTCAATTTATAAATATATGAGAAACAATCAACAAAATTTTGAATTTAACTTCTTACCAAAATTAAGCAACTAGTCATTCTATCCCAATTTATGTGATACATTTTTCTTTTTGGTCTGTTCCAATAAGAATGATACAGTTCTGTATTCACAAATAATATAATTTAAACTTTCCTTTTACCCTTAATGAAATGATTTATTACCATATAAATATCTATTACTTGATTTAGACGACAAGTTTCAAAAGTCTTATTTTCTTTCTTAAAATTCGTGCCCAGTCAAACTATATAGAGTATATTATACATGTTACCTCTAAGGCCGGCATTGTTAACCAAGGCATCGATATGTCCGAAGGCGTCCCAAGCTCTCTGTACAGCGGCCTCAATGGTAGCACCATCGGCCGTGATGTCGAGCTCGAGGGCGAATGCGTGCCGGAGGCCCTCTGAATTAATCTCGTCGCAGAGAGAATTCAGTCTGTCAACACGACGGGCTGCAGCAATTATGCTGCAGCCGGATTTCGCCAAGTCGAGACAGAACTCTCGCCCTATTCCCGAAGACGCCCCTGTCACCATCACTACTTTTCCGCTCAGGTCTCTCCACGGCTCCATTGTTTAATTTAGAGGTAGTTATACAGCTAGTAATGTAATAATATTGAGGTATATATGTATAAGTATTGATTTAAAGATAATAATAAAGAAAGTTCTAAAAATATTATGTTCAAAAAGTGCAAGGAAGATGGGCAGTGATATACACATATTTCCACCTAAATCACTGGACAGCTGGAATTCTGTCACTTTTATATTATCAAGAACATTATATAATTTACTTAGTTGTATCATTATTCATTCAATAATCCTAATGCATCTGAATGTGACAAAGATAAACCTTTGTATAATTACAACAACAACATACCCAGTATAATCCCACAACATGGTATGAAGAGGGTAGAGTGTACGCAGACCTTACTCCTACCCTGAGAAGTAGAGAGGTCTTTTTCGATAGACCTTCGGCTCAAGAAAAGCAATTCAAAATAGTACAGAAAAAGAACTAACGAAAAATAAAAAGGCCATGACCCAATACCTGATAAAGCATGACAAGCAGTCTGAAAAAGGAACAATAACTACCACAAAATAATACGATAATCGAAGTACAAGAGACAATAGAATCAAAGGACAAGGAACTACAAGGATAATACGACGACTACATGTATGTAAGGATAAGTGGGACAACGCTCAACTCTACCCTAATATGTGACTTCCGTAACCTCTTATCTAAGGTCATGTCCTAAGTAAGTTAAACTGCGTCATGTCCTGTCTAATCACATCTTCCCAATACTTCTTCGATCTACCTTTTCCTCTCCTGAAACCCTCTATAGCCAACCTTTCATACCTCCACAATGGGGCATCCACGCATCTCCTCGTCACATGCCCGAACCATCTCAGTCTCACTTCTCTCATCTTGTCCTCCACCGCGACCACTCTGACCTTGTCCCGGATATACTTATTTCTAATTATATCTCTCCTATTATACCCACACATCAATCGTAGCGTCCTATTTCTGCAACCTTCATCTTTTGCACTTGAGACTGATCAACACTCCGGCCTATACAACATAGTCGGTCTAACCACCACTGTGTAAAATTTGCCTTTAAATTTTTGTGGCAACTTCTTATAACACAAGACTCCGGATGCGAGCCTCTTTTTCATCCACCCTGCACCAATACACTGTGTGACATCATTATGATTCTCCCCATTTTCATGGATAATAGACCCAAGATACTTGAAACTTTCTCTCTTTTGGATGACATGTGCATCAAGCCTCACTTCCATGCTGGCCTCATGCGTTACGTTATTGAACTTGCATTTTAGATATTCTGTCTTGGTCCTGCTCAACTTAAACCCTTTAGCCTCTAGGTTCTGTCTCCAAACTTTCAGCTTAGCGTTAACCCCGTCGCGTTTCTTGTGAATCAGAACTATGTCATCCGCAAAATAACATACACCATGACACCTCATCCTGGATTTTCCGCGTCAATTCATCCATCACCAAGGAAAATAAAAATTGGCTAAGAGTTGATTCCCTCCACCACTCTCTCCCACTCTTTCATAGTATGACTTAGCAGCTTGATATCGCTATAATTATTGCAATTTTAAATATTGCTCTTATTCTTGTACAATGGAATTAGCGTACTCCACCTCCATTCTTTGGGCATCTTTCATGTCTTAAAAATGATATTAAACAAATCAGTCAACCACTCCAAGCCTGCACTGTCATGCTCTTCCAAAATTCTACCGGAATCTCGTAAGATGTATGTTGTATCTCCATTAAAAATTAAAAATGGTATATATGTCCATGTGATAGTTGGACTGCCATGTCAACTCCAATGGCAAGGCTGACGTTTTAAGGCATTTGTGATCCAAAACATGATGGCAAGGATAGTTTTGATACCAAAAACAAATAGAGGGTAAATGCATGTGAGCTATTTCAGGATATTTTTCATCCTTTTCCGTTCTTTTTTAAGTTTTGAATTGTTGATAAAGTATAAACCCAATATCTACAGTAAATAGGAGTATTTAAGCAGACATATATGTAATTGTACAATACAATATAGTTAATCCAAACAGGAAAAATAATTGTTTAGCCTGTTTGGAAAGCCACAAGGGAATTGAAATTGGGTGTAATTACACAGTTTGATCTGTTTGTTTGGCAAGGTAATTACCAAGTCAGAGGGGAATTGGGTGTAATTACACTCTCCAATTCTCCCGGGGGGGTGGGGGGTGGGGGTGGGTTTGAGAATTGGGTGTAATTACACCATGTAATTACATGACAACATTTTGTTTCTTTGTTTTTGTTTTTACTTTAACTTCTTTTCTTTAATTTTTTTTATCTCTATAATTTTAATTTCTTTTAATTTTAATTTTTTTATTTCTATTATTATAATTTTTTAATTTTTAATTTTAATTGTTTTTATTTTAAAATATATTTTTTACATTATTTGTCTTTCATTTTCTTTCTTCTCATTTTCCAACCTTTACTTTTTATGATTCCATTTAATTTTTCGTATTTTTAATTTCTTATTTATTTTCTTCATTTAGCGTAACCGCATTATTGTAGTTTTGAAACCACACCTTCTAATATTAGAAAAAATGAGTCGTAAACAAACTTGACATATAACGAGTGATGTCATTAAACTATAATTTCGTTGTTGAATGAGGTTATAGACTTATGTTTTCCTTTTATTTTGATTATATTTACTTAAGTTATTTTGGAACTTATTTTCTGTTTTGTTGGGATTTGACATAAGAGTGTTATTTTAAAAAAAATTGGATTTTTTGAACTTACGTTATATTTTTCTGTAGTTTCAATTTATTTTTGTTAGTAGTATTGACTTGTTATTTCACATTACATGGTCTTCATTTTTCAATTAGACTTGATAAAAAAAATTGTCAAATATTTGAATAATGTTATGGCATTATAGTTATAAATATTAACTTTTTTTACAAATGTGTCCATGATATTCTTACAAAATGTATGATTTTAATTTTTATAATTAAATTAAATTAAATTATTAGTACTATGAAAAATATATACCATTATTTTTTACAATATTAGTTACAAATATATGATTATTAATTAATATGTTTTCAATAAATAATATGTATCTTAAATATCTAATTTAATACTTATCATTTATAAAGGCACATATTTGTCAAATTTTAACTTTTAATTTTTGATAATTAATTTTAAAAAAATCAAACTGTGTAATTACACTTGTGCAACCAAACAGTACACTAGTAATTACAATGTAATTACGCTATGATAAACAAACAGGTCATCGTAATTACTATACTGCGTACTTACTAGGCTGTGTAATTATTAGGTTAGTAATTACACCAAATCCAATTACTAGGTGGCTTTCCAAACAGACCCTTAAGGATAATAAGTAATACATTTCATCCAAACATTGTTTCAACCAGACAATACAGTACAATGCGATATAACAAGATATAATTGTATTCATCTTTCGCAACTTGTTTTTATACCAAAATACACCTTTATCTTGAAATCCTTCATCTTTCTCAACATACACACACTCCTTTAAATCCCTACACGTTGCCTTATAAACTGGGGTACCATCAAATTTGTAGTATTCTCCTAGTAATGGCTTGATAGGTTTAGTTGCTTCCATTGCATGGTAATGTGGTATGCACCCCATAAATACATACAAGCCAAGCTAGCCCTTGCGACAAAGCAACACAAAAGCAGTTGCAATCACACCCGCATCTGAAATGTAGATCTCAGTCAAAGTCAAATTCAAGCGAAAAAAGTCAATAATTAAGTTAAATCCCCAGACATAGAGCCCGTTTGGATTGGCTTATAAGTTGCTTATAAGCTGTTTTCAGCTTTTTTGAGTGTTTGGCTGGTCAGCTTAAAATCATTTTCTGCTTAAAATAAGCTCAAAAAAATAATTGGGCTCATTGGACTTAGCTTATCTAAAGCAGCTTATAAGCTGAAAACAGCTTATAAGCAAAAAAAAATAAGTTAGACTACCCAACTTATTTTTTTTAGCTTATAAGCTTATAGGCATAAGCCCATCCAAACAGGCTCATACACATTCTTGGATTAATTATAATCCGGTGAGTCCAAATAGTATGTGATTACTTTTTCAATCAGTCTTAAAAGTCCATTAAATCCTTAATTTTTCAATTTAGGGGGTTTAAGGATCAAGTCAATAAGTTACCATTCCGAATTTCATGTTTTAAAGGTTAAAACTTGTGTGTAATCTTGTATTTAATCATAAATGACATCAAAATTGTTACGTGATCAAGGCTAGTTTTTTTTCAAGTCCAAATTTGAGTGGTTATCTCGTAGATCAGTGTCTCAAAAATTGGGCCAAGGTCTGCTAAACCTTTTATAGGTAGAGGTAAGGTCTGCGTACATTCTACCCTTTTCAGACTCCAGTACTTGTGGGATTACACTGTGTATGTTATTTTTCTTGTCGTCTTCTAAACCTTTTACTATTCATTTTCTAGTCGAAACTCAAACCAGCGATCCCATTAGTTCGCAATCACGACCCGCTTTTCTCGCGAATGCGGAAGTTTACCCTGCCAACATTCTATGTGATCACGACCCTAACTCTGCGATGATTGGGTACACTAATGATCGCGGAAGTGCACCAGATCGAAAATTAGAAATTGTTCGTGCATTAAAGTTTCAAGTTTCAACTTGTCCCGTACATGTCTGAATACCTGCAGACTTAACTCAAATTATACCAACAGGTCATAAACAGTTGGTGTCAAGCACATTCTAAACGCAATAAAAACACGAATACTCAAATTGAGAGGTTGGGTATTACAATAGTTTCATCTTGTGTTCTACTAATGGAGGGCAACTAACTTACCTTCTTTTCCCATGTAAAATGATTTTTTTTTTTTAGATTTTCCTGATGCTCACTATGTGATATATATTGATTATGATGACGTTATTGGTGTTATTGATTGTTGAGATATGAAGTGAATATCAGACGTATGTTGTATTCAAAATTAAGGCTTCTTGTGATAAGGGGAGATATTGTTGGATGTCAGTCACGACCCTGAGATCGGAAAATGACACCTTAACTTCAACACCTGGTAGGAGTCTTTGGGTTCTTTTAGAGATTTGTATGCATGTCGGAATTGTTGAAAACATCTAGTGTTAGAGAACTAAAAAACATAGAAATATTGGATTAATTGAGACTGGTCTAAATGAATCGATATGGATTGTGAAAATTCATATATTTGATCCAAATTAATTTGGAATTGAGGCATAGCTGATGGGACTCAGTGTCCCCCTGCTTTGTAATTACTTTTGGCGTTTGCGCCACCATACCACAGATTTTTTATTTTTATAAAAAAGGCATGGCTGAAGAAGTTAGGAAAAAAAATTGTGAGGTTGTATTTGGACATTTTTTTCGTAGCTTTTCATTGGAAAAAAGAAGTTTGTGAAATTTGAAGATTGTGGGTGAAAGTTGATACTAAAATTAAAAAATTAAAAAAAATATAAAAAAAAAAACCTCGACGGCAAAACAAATTTCTACTTCAAATTTTAGTTTGTTCTTAATATCATAGGAAAATGCCAAGTTATAAACTAAAACATGTTTATTTGCAAGTGAAAAATTCACAAACAAACCAAAACATTGCGGAAATGGGATATTATAAAGAGTGATATTGAACTTTTGGCCCACTTGACAATTTTATTTTAAAAAAACTGACCTCGTCAACTTAAAGAACTCTGTCGGGCAAAGCTTTTATTGCCCATCAGACATAAGTAGTTGTTGTAATGCATGTGTGCAAAAGTTAATTTTGCTTTGGCGACATGGGTTCAAGAATACCAACAAGTTACAGAAAATAAAGATATAGTGCAATGTGTTATCTATTGGGTAGGGTTTTTCAATTATATTAACCGACTTACATTTTTTGCGAAAAATAATCATGTCCAAATTCAATTGTAATTTTTTAACAATAATTTAACCACATATATGTTCAGTTAAAAAGGTGTAGGATCTTAATTTGTTAATCATAAGAATGACTCATTATAAATTGGAGGCAAAATTGTAAGCAATTAAATAAAGACAAACAACTTTCGCCAATACATCACAACTCGTGACCAATTTATGCACGATAGATACCAATGTTTGTTCGTCCATCATAATTCGTGAACAATTCAGCAACACATGCATGCAACCTTTACCTATTAGGCAAAATTTGTGGTAAATTAAACACGTTTACCGTATCTGACTTCTTTAAGTGTCTTGATATCTTAGGTCATAGGCAAAAGTAATTTATGCTCACAACTTATGCCCAATGAGCAACAAAAGTTTGCGCGACGATTTTTCTTAGAATAATGATCAAAATTAAGCACATCTGAACTATCACTTTTTCGCGAGTTTCACACCTCAACTATCACCACCTATGTATTAAAATGCACCTCGAAGCTTATTAAGCTAACTATCAGTTGTTCCATTTTCCTACCTGAACTATCACCATCTACTCAACTAGATGTGTTTTAATACATAGATGGTGGTCGATAGTCCAGGTAGAACAATAGAACAATAGAACAACTGATAGTTGAGATGTGAAACTCGCGAAAAAATGATCGTTCAGGTGAGTTTTTGACCCTTATCTCTTTTTCTTAAGCAAATTTATCATTTTTTTTAAAGCTAAACCAAAAATTCAAGACCACACCTCATAGACTCTAGAAGTCATTTCTGTAAATCACCCCAAACAAACTCTACCTAAATTGAATGGACCCAAGGCTTCTACACAATTTTCTAAGAATAAATTATAGTCCCATGTTATCCATTATTTATGCCCCATCACTAAATTAGAGTACATGAAACATTAAGAGTTTTTTGGGAAATTTTCAGAAATATATCGCTTTTGAAATTTGTTATGCCACATTGCCTATTATACAATATTATACAACATTATCTATGGGAAAATATTATACATAATGTATCAACCTTGTATAAAGTGTATAATAGTATATAAAAGGTGTTTATACACAAAAATAAGATAAATCGGGTAACAAACTCAAAGTACAGGCTATGTGCGTGGCATACATATTTTTAAAAATAGACATAAAACGTAATCTATTGAGCCGAGGGTCTCTCGGAAACAGTCATCCTACCTTGGTAGGAGTAAGGTCTGCATACATTATACCCTCCCCAGACCCCAAGATGTGGGATTGTTGTTGTAGACATAAAACGTAATCTAACCAAGCTTGTTTTATGGACACTTGCAACCTAAATTTAAATATGTTTTAGTTTTCGGAATCTTACGCAGCATATTCTCCCACCAAATTTATGACTGGCACAACTACTTCATTGTTTAATCTTGGTCGGCTACTCGAAAATGTTTTTTTTTTTTAATGGTATGTAGGCACCAGGAACATCACATAATAATTTCTTATCAATTACTAAATCGTATTATCTACCTATGACAATCAAATATATATTTCAACTTTTTTTAACCTATAAACAACTCTACACATGAATTCGGTCGAAAATGGAACGTTATGAATCGTGCTGTAAAATACAAGAGTTCTATCACTTCTTGAATTATTAAGAATACTCTAATATTCACGTAGTTGTATCATTATTCATTCAAAATCATACTGCATCTGAATGTGATAAAGACAAACCTTCATAAGGGTGTATAATTACTTTTTGATGTAATTTTTTACATTATCTTGTAAGATGTATGTAACCTCACTAAAAATGAAAAATGGTAGGATATAATACGTCCATGTTATATTGAAGAATCTTTTTCTTTTGGTCAAACATTGAGGAATCTTTTATGGGGCTCACTAAGAATCAATCAGATCTAAAATGTCAGTTGAGCAATAAATTTGGATGGTCATTACAAAGAAAGCAATTAGACTAATCTTTGTAATATAATATAGAAGTATTTCATGATCTATATTCGTTTTCTAATAAACTACATTACTGCATGGGGAACACTACACAACTGGACAAAAGCTTTGATAATGACAAAACTGGCAATAATTTTTTCAGCATTATTTGAATGTCAGATATAGAACTCTATAATTAGAAGTGAATTAAACAGAACCACCGGCATGATATATTTTTATTAGTTTTACTAAATTATATTATTCACATAATGACAATAAAAAAAATTGCATTTTAATAATCAGGGCAGGGTCCATGCCAAAACCCCCGTGAGCTGGTCACAAAAAAGTCAATTTTCTATTATTATTTTTTACATAAAAGTCATCCAACTTAAAATTTAACACACAAAAAAGTAATTTTTCATTTTTTGTAAGGTAAAAGTCATATGACTTAAAGTTTATCACAAAAATAACATTTTTTTTTATTTTTTGTTACGTAAAAAACAACCAACTTAAATTTATCACACAAAATTACTTTTCTATCTTTTATTACGTAAATGCCATCCAACTTTGGCAAGTTAACTACATAGTAAATCTCACAGAATTTTTATATTTTGTATCAAAAATATGACATGACACTTCAAAATAGAAAAGTGACTTTTATGTGGTAAAGTCAAAGTTTAATAACAACTGGTGAAATTTACTTGTCTATCGTCAATGACTGAAATACATGTAAATGATAATATTTTTATATTTAATAATAATGGCTAACATAAAGGAGTTCGAAATCAACTAAAAAAATAGAAGATTAGATAAAATTTAATATCTACTGTCTAAAATAAAGGAGTTTGAACCCAACTCAAATAAAGAATAGAATGCCGATACAATTATTAACCCTAAAATATAGGAGTACCACTATAAACAACAACTATACGGCTAGTACCTTATGCTAATTGTTTTAATTAGGTAAATTTATGTCCACTTTAAATAAAAATGTTATCACTATATATAAAGGATTATGTGATATATCCATCACATGAATTTTCACCCGTCATTTCCTCTGGAAAAAAGGTTTAGTTTTGTTAAAATCTAACATCGCATGCCTTCTTTCATTAATTTGTTCATAGTGATTTTCTAGCTTAAATAGAATAAGTTTCTAATCAACTTTAATGAAATAGTTAGTTCCTAATAGTAGTAGGACTATGTCCCAAAAGAATATTAGTAACGTGCTTTTAGGTTTTAGATGTCCAAAGAAAATATGATTAATGGTTATTAAGGGCATAAAAGTAGCTTAATATTTGAAGGATATTTTGATTAACCAACATTTATATTCATGCTTTTATAATAATATAGATAAGATGGCTTGCGGAATAAGATTTAATTTAATTATTGGGAAAAAGATATACAATGGCCAACACGCCAAAGTAATCCCACATTCGGGCCTAATACCGTGAGCTGGCCGGCCGACCCAAACTATTCCCAAGTGCTGCCCGGTCCAGCAGCCCACACGCCTTTAAAAAAAAAAAATCTGTAAGTCACCACTAAAAGTCAGCTGCAAAAAAAAAAAAAAAAAAAAAAAAAAAAAAGGACTATTTTAGTTGCCACTAAAGATCAACTTCTTTTTTTTTTAGTGGCAATTAAAAAAGTCTCCACTAAAGGTTAAAATTCAGATTGAGCCTTCAAAACATGTATAATGTGTATACTTATACAGTGATTGAACTTTCAAAAAATATTCCAAAACATGTATAATGTGTGTATATTTATACGTTGATTGAGCCTTTAAGAAATATCTCAAAACATGTATAATAATACTTATGATACATTTTCTGTACATATACAATAGGGATACATATTCTATACAACAATGATACATTTTATATACTAAAGTAACCATTATCGAAAACTTAACAAACTAAAGTATATCAACTACAAACTAATAGAATCAGTAAGTATACGTTAATTATACATTTATTAAACATAAATTATACGTTAATTATACATTTATTATACATAAATTATATGTTAATTATACATTTGTTATACAACATATTATACATAATGATACAGTTTATATACGTATGATACATTTTCTATACATATACAGTAGTGGTACATATTCTATACAACAATGATACGGTTTCCAAACGTATATGTATGATATATTTTTTATACGTATGATACAGTTTATATACATATGCTGGAATTATATATACACTTTCTATATAAGAATGATACAGTTCATATACACTTTCTATACAAGAATGATACAGTTTATATACATATGCTGGAATTATATATACACTTTCTATATAAGAATGATACAGTTCATATACACTTTCTATACAAGAATGATACAGTTTATATACACTTTTTATACAAGAATGATACCGTTTATTTATTGTATATGTATGATACATTGTCTAGACGTATGATATTTTTTTATACAAGAATGATATAGTTTATACATAAATTATACAACAATAATACATTTTCTATACTTATGTATGGAATATGTATAATATGTGAATCATTAGTGTATAATCAATGTATAACTAATGTATAATATATGTATCATTAGTGAGTATACGTTGATGATACATTTATTATACACAAATTACACAACAATGATACAAACCTATGATACATTTTCTATAGATATACGGTATGGATACATATTCTATACAACAATGATACTTTTTTATACGTATGATACATTTTTGATACATTTTCTATACATAGAAATGATAGAATACATTTCTATACATATTCTATCATTTCAAAAATATAATAGGTTTAATGCTAAGAACCTTAAAGATTGAACCTATAGAGTATTGCTCTTGGACCCGCCTATATTTGAAATTCTACATCATCTTAAAAATATAATAGATTCGATGCTAAGAACTTTAAAGATTGAACCAATAGAGTATTGCTCTTGGCCCCACCTATATTTGAAACTCGTTGGTCTGACTAGTTCAGATTCACCCTTTGTAGAGCTTTTTTAAGGGAAGCGCTCCCTATCAGCCATTTAACGGGGAGTTGCTGCCAACCAGAATTTTTCTATTCCCTTGGCTCGAATTCGAGACCTCCTATTAACGATCAATGAATTCCATACATCTTATTGTATGCCATGGTGTTCAACATTTTAATTTGTTCAGAAATGGTAGATTTAGATCTGACAAAAACAAATTAATATCCTAGTAGAAGTAAACAAAAGAGGTCATATGCTTGTCGTCTTCATGCACTATTGTATGCATCGGCATCTGCTTTAGATTCCAGTTTTACTATTAGTAATTAAAACTTTGTTCACTTGTTTGATTGTCAATAACCTCACGGTATACTTCGTACGTATGAAGACATGTGAACTGAGGGTGTGTTCGGTATTGTTTTTCATGGAAATTGTTTTCAACAAAAAATTTCTCGTATAATAAGTTCCTACTCTTTTTTTTTTTTTTTTTTTTTTTTTTTTTTTTTTTTTTTTTTTTTTGTGTTTGATATGCAAGTTGGAATATATCATTTTAAGAGCTAGCATTCGCAGTTATTCATATTAAGCAAACACTTTGAGGCGGAGGGTAGGGGAGGTGGGAAAGTAGGTGGGGGAGGGGGTAGGGTTAGGTGGGTAGGGTGGGGTGGGGGTAGATATAGTGCGGGGAATGCGTTGGTGTGTTTTATTGATCCGAAAAATGTTTTTCCTTAAATTTTTATGGACAACATTTTTTCATATGAAAACATTTTTCAAGATATTTAGAGCCCGTTTGGATTGGCTTATAAGTTGCTTATAAGTTGTTTTTAGCTTTTTTGAGTGTCTGTCTGGCCAGCTTAAAGCCATTTTGTGCTTAAAATAAGCCAAAAAAAAATAATTAGGTCCGTTTGGCTTAGCTTATGTAAAACAGCTTATAAGCTGAAAACAACTTATACGCAAAAAAAAAAAAAAAGTTAGGCTACCCAATTTTTTTTTATTTTTTTTATTTTTTTTTTTGCTTTTTTTATGTCCATCCAAATAGGCTCTTAGTACATCCAAACAAAACAAATAGAAAAACATTTTCCGTCGTACCAAACACACGTAAGTGTTGGTTTTGTATGAAAGTGGTGTAATCTAAAGCACATAGACAGTAGTGAATCTTATATGCCTCTTTTGTGTATATCTAAATCTGTACTACTTTGGCCAAACCATTAGCCTCTCTTTCTCGGTCTCCATAAGAAGAGAGAGAAAATGGGAGAAGATCAACTTTGAAGGTCTCTGTTGAATTTTAAGGTACTTCCTTTTTTCACCAAAAATCTATTTTTATTTACCAGCATTTTGGATATGCTCAATTCTTGTTTTATTAACTAATATTGGCGTTTGATTTGGTATTTTTGACGTGTTTAATTTTTATTGGGAAGAACAGAGAATTTCCTGAAGCTAATTACCTTAGAACCAAACTTATGCTGCTCGGACTCTTTAAAAATGTTGCGGGTTGCGTGTCAGATTCTCCAAATGTATTGCAATTCTTAGAGAACCTGATATGAGTGCGGCAATATGTTTGAAGAGTCTCAAAAACTTAGGAACCAGCCAAGTAGCTTGGAAATCATATAGCTTTCTACTTCATTTCAGTCCCCTCTAGCAATAATCTTATTCAATTTCTAGTATAAACGGGAAACTAAACTGCTACAGTGAGTTTATCATTATTATTATTGTTGCAGATTCGGGATTGAAGTCGAAGGAGAACAAAAATGGGAGCCGGTGGCAAGATGTCTAATGCAACAACTGATACAGAACAGAAGAAAAATCCTCTCCAAAGAGTGACATTTTCAAAGCCCCCTTTTACAATTGGTGATATCAAGAAGGCCTTCCCTCCTCACTGCTTTCACCGATCTCTCGTTCGCTCGTTCTCCTATCTTGTTCAGGATCTCATACTTGTCTCCATCTTTTATTATACTGCCAACACCTACTTCTACGTCCTTCCATCCCCGTACCATTACCTAGGATGGCCTATTTACTGGGTCGCTCAAGGTTGTGTTTTCACTGGAATATGGATGATTGGCCATGAATGTGGCCACCAGGCCTTCAGTGATTACCAGTGGTTAAATGACACTGTTGGTCTTATCCTCCACTCTGCACTTTTAACGCCATACTTCTCGTGGAAGTATACTCATCGTCGTCATCACTCCAACACTAGTTCCCTTGAGCATGATGAGGTGTACGTGCCCAGGCTTAAATCTGAACTAAGATGGTTCTCTAAGTATTTGAACAACAATCCAATAGGACGAGTACTCGGACTTGCTTGCACCCTCACTCTTGGGTGGCCTTTGTACTTGGTCTTTAATGCCTCCGGGAGAGCTTATGGTCGCTTTGCAAGTCACTATGATCCACATGGGCCGATGTATAATGATCGCGAGAGGCTACAAATCTATATTTCAGATGCAGGCGTGATTGCAGCTACTTATGTGCTGTATCGCGTTTCTCTGGCTCAAGGGCTAACTTGGCTCGTATGCATCTATGGGGTGCCCCTCCAAATTATGAGCAGCTTCATAGTGTTAATCACTTTTTTGCACCATACTCACTCTTCATTGCCACATTATGATTCATCCGAATGGGATTGGCTAAGAGGAGCTCTAGCTACGGTAGACAGAGACTTCAGTGTACTAAATAAGGTCTTCCACCACATTACAGATACTCATGTTTTGCATCATTTATTCTCAGCCATACCACATTATCATGCACTTGAGGCAACCAAAGCTATCAAGCCATTACTAGGAGAATACTACCAATTAGATAGAACCCCTGTTTATAAGGCTGTATGGAGGGATTCGAAGGAGTGCGTTTATGTGGAGAAAGATGAAGGATCTAAATATAGAGGTATTTTTTGGTATAATAACAAACTTTGAAAGATGAATAAAAAAAGAAAGTTACTTCGATTTGGTTTAATGTTAAGCCTGAGTTATGGTAAGTATTTTGAATTTAGGAATATAGTTTGTTAGGATTGTAGTTTCCTATCATTTTATTATGTATCGTTTTTATACCGAATTGTATTGTACTATATTGTGTGGTTGAAATATAATGTTTTGATAGATTGTAATTTATTGTCCTTAAATAACAATTTTGTTGCTTGGTTTGACGGTGTGTACTATACAATAACAGATAAGTTTGATCCGATACCCTTAGTTAAAGTAAATATTGGTTAAGCAGCAATTCAAAACTAAAAGAAGAAAAGGAAAAAAACGATTATATACGAGATATTAAAGTGATTCGAATGAGAAGACCATATATATGGTTGGCAGACTGTTCCAACTTATGGTCTGTAATTTCTCAGCAATTTGGCAGAATATTCCAACTTGTTTGGAATTGAGGCGTATTTTTTGTTGTACTAGTTGTTGTTGGCAGACTTCTCCCAAGTTCCATTCTCCCTCCATCCTACTTAACATCCTGCCCTACAAGATCATTGAAAGTTTGGTGTTCCTTTGTCTCGTTTTTTGTTTTTAATAATCCTGGTGTCCGGCTAACTCGCACCTCAACTGATTCCACGGGTACCTGCTCCTCCCACTAGCACAGGTAGAAACTACGAGTATCCTTTGCCCGTATCTCTTTGCGCACCTAGTTTTGTAATTTGAAGGAGATACTTTGATTTTTGTCTCAAGAAAGCCATTGTTAATTACTCAAGTAGCCCACATATACCTCTTAAAACTAACGGAACTCCATTTGTAATTAAAAGAGATGGCAAAGGGGAATTTGCCCCTTCAGTATTCGAAATGGAACAATTTTGTCATCCGTTATAGTTGGGGTAAATTGTGCTCTCGCCGTCACCAAAATGGCTTAATATTGTTGTTATTCACCGACGAATCAAGTTCAGAGACACTTATGTCTCCGCACCTCTGCCTATTTTTCTTTATATTTTTTCAACTGTATTTGTATTTTCACCAACACATACCTATACTATCGTCAATACAACACGCTTCATTTTTCAATTGACGATCATGATAGGATGACACATTTGACTGGGACAGATTCCTCGATTGACATATCAACAAAGGTTAACATGAAGAAATTAGGTGAAATTGGGAAGAATCTACTGATAAATAACAGTTTCCAGGATTGATTTGCATATAGGATTACTTGAACCATGTCAACATGGTGACTCTGACGATGATGCTATGGCATATTTAAGATTGACATAACATGCCAACTATAGAAAAGAAATAAGGACAAAAACCAAACCAATGAAAACCCACGCTAAACCATGCTTGAACACCCGTGGCTGCAACAGGCACATCGATCTACCATTGATGCATCATCGAAATATCCACTTATTTTCTTCTCTGTTATCCAAATAAGGCACTTGAATTGGGAGTATATATACAAGATCAGAGTGAACTCAATAGCACCAATAATTTTCAAATATGAGATAACAGAGAGCACAATTCAAAATACCTACAACAACACCAGGAAATTTTATTCTTGCACTTCTTTAAATGTTGACGTCGCTTATGAAACATTCTACGTATTCCACTAAGATAGAAATTTGTTTCATTATGTAACGATGAATTTAACAATAATAACTGAAAGAAGTTATTTCCTTGCCATTCACCACAATCTTACCAATGATATATACAAGCTAAGCTACATAAGGTAAGGCTCTAAACTAGGACCTAATTACTTGCCATTCAGGAGCTAAATATACAATGTCCATAAATAGAAGATCTACACTAATCAGAATATATTGACATATATTCTAACACTCCCCCGCAGTCGAAGCGGGAGGTCGTCGAACGCTTAGACTGTCCCGAAAATCCTCAAATAATACCAAAGGGAGACCCTTGGTAAATATATCTGCAATCTGATAACGGGATGGGACATGTAGCACTCGAACCTGTCCACGAGCAACCTTTTCACGAACAAAATGAATATCCATCTCAATGTGTTTAGTGCGTTGATGCTGAACAGGATTCCCGGCAAGATATATCGCACTAACATTATCACAATAAACCAATGTAGCCTTTTGGATAGGACAGTGAAGTTCCAAAAGTAGATTCTGCAACCAACAAGATTCGGAAACCACATTGGCTACCCCTCGGTACTCAGCTTCTGCACTCGAACGGGATAAGGTTGCCTGTCGTTTAGCTGACCAAGAGACCAAGTTATCCCCAAGAAAAACACAATAACCAGAAGTAGACCGCCTGGTATCTGGACATCCACCCCAATCTGCATCTGTATAAGAAACAAGAGTCGATGTAGAAGAAGGATAAAGATGGAGTCCAAGGTCAAGAGTACCCTGAATATAGCGCAAAATGCGCTTGAGAGCGTGCATGTGTGCATCCTTCGGGTCGTGCATGAACAAGCACACCTGTTGCACAGCATATGTAATGTCAGGTCGCGTGAAAGTGAGATACTGAAGTGCCCCAGCAAGGCTCCTATAGAGGGATAGATCCTCGAACGGTGTGCTAGAAGTAGCACTGAGCTTCGGTTTAGTATCAACCGGAGTAGGTGAGGACTTACATGAAGACATGCCGGCACGATCAATAATTTCTATGGCATATTTCTTTTGTGACAAAAATAAACCACCTGCATAACGGGTCACAGCTATACCCAAAAAATAGCTAAGCTCACCCAAGTCCTTCATAGCGAATTCGGAGCTAAGAAGAGTAATGATAGACTTACGAAGCTCATCAGATGAAGCAGTCAAAATAATGTCGTCCACATATAACAGAAGATAAGCCATAGATGTACCCTTCCGATAGACAAACAGAGAATGATCGGATGTGCTGTGAGAAAACCCGAGAGTATGAACATAATCAGCGAATTTCTTGTACCAAGCCCGTGGAGCCTGTTTAAGCCCATAAAGAGACTTCTTCAATAAACACACATGATTGGGTTTTTCAGGATCCCGAACCCCATAGGCTGATGCATGTAGACAGTCTCCTTAAGGTCACCATATAAGAAAGCATTCTTGACATCAAGTTGATGAATTGGCCAAGCTTTAGATAAAGCCAGGCTGAGAACTGTGCGAATAGTAGCCGGTTTGACCACCGGGCTAAAAGTGTCACCACAATCCACTCCAACCTGTTGAGTTTTGCCATCACCTACAAGACGGGCTTTGTGCCTCTCAAAAGAACCATCAGATTTTTCTTTATGAGCAAAAATCGACATAGACTAAATTACATTAACATCAGATGGACGGGGCACCAACTCCCACGTCTTGTTTTTAATAAGAGCATCATATTCGGCATCCATAGCCTTTTTCCAATTCGGGTCACGAAGGGCCGACACTGGGTTACGGGGCAGTGGAGATTTAGAGACCGTGAAAAGAAGATTGAAGTTCTTTTTGGGCTTAAAGATCCCATTTTGGCTGCGGGTAATAGCAGGCCGAGGAGGTGAGGGAATTTGCTGAGTTGGTATGGGAAGAGTTGGAGGAGATGGGCTGCTAGGGAAATGGGTAGAGGCCTGGAACGGGGTTGGGGCAGACGGCCCAGCAGGTGAAACGGGAGGGGTGGAGGCTGGCAGCCCAGCTGGAGGAATATGGACGCTAGTGGAGGGTGGCGTCACTTGGCTTGTGCTGACAGGAGGAAGGGTGGACACAGAACAGGGCGCGGTTTGGGCAGGTGGGGAAGTGGGCTCAATGTGTGATTTGTGAGCAGTAGAAAGATAATGGATGACCGAGGGGGGTAGTTCATCATCGAAGAAACTATATGTGTTAGTTTGGGGAGTATGCAACTTTGCAAACGGGAATTGTGTTTCATCAAAAATCACATGACGGCTTATGATGATTTTCCGAGAAGACAAGTCATAGCATTTATATCCCCGGTGATTAGACGGGTATCCCAAAAAAACACAAGGAGTTGAGCGGGCTTGGAGTTTGTTTATGGTAGTTGAAGGAAATAGAGGATAACATAAACACCCAAAAACCCGAAGATGTAAATAGGTCGGGTCCTTTTGATAAAGAATCCGAAGAGGGGATTGATAGTTCAATAGCTTATGAGGAAGAATATTGAGAAGGTAAGTTTCCATTTGCAAAGCATGATGCCAAAATGAGGGAGGTAACGAAGCATGTGCAAGTAAAGTGCGAACGACATTGTTAATCGTACGAATTTTTCTTTCGGCTTTTCCATTTTGAGGAGAAGTATGAGGGCAAGACAAACGGAAAGAAAGCCCATGCTTTTTACAAAAATACCAGAAAGGCCTATTATCAAATTCCCTGCCATTATCACATTGTATGTTCTTTATTTCCCGTTCAAATTGAGTTCGGATGAAAGTTCTAAAATTTAAGATGGTGGAATAAGCATCAGATTTATTAGATAACGGAAAAGTCCATAAAAAATTAGAAAAATCATCCAACAACAAGATATAATATCTATGACCATAAGAACTCAAAACAGGCGATGTCCAAAGATCAGTATGAACGATATCAAATGGCATAATAGTAGTAGTAGAATTTGAAGATCGAAAAGGCAATTTAATATGTTTCCCAAGGGGACATGAATGACAAATACTAGAATCTCCAGATTTATTACAGTCAATTATTTTATTCTTTCTAAGAAAACTCAAAATATTAGCACCCGGGTGACCCAAATGTTCATGCCATAAGGAAGAAGCTAAAGCACCAAAAGTAGAATGAGACGAGACATTTGGCGTGGTGATGGGATAGAGCGCGCCCCGACTGTCACATCTCATTAGACGCATTCCCGTCTGAAAATCCTTCACAGAAAACCCAAACGGATCAAATTCAATGGAAACATAGTTATCAGTTGTAAACTTTCTAACTGACACTAAATTTTTGATAAGGTGAGGGGCATGGAGAACATTTTTAAGGGCTAAGGGAGGATGCGGAGGCTTTAATTGTGTATGACCATAACCACGAATTGGAATAGACTGACCATTACCAACAGTTATACCACGGTTATTGCTCAAATTAAAATAAGACGTGAGATTACCTTGCCCGGATGTCATATGAGAAGTGGCACCGGTGTCCATGTAACAGTTTGGATCCGGGGGAGTAATGCCGAGGGTGTGCATCGCCGCCTCTATATCAGTTGGGGTTGGACCAGTAGCCGAGTAGGCTTGCTGCGGTCGAGGTCCAAGAATCCCAGGTTGCTGGTGTTGGCCTTGTCGGAAATGAGGCCTGGCCCATGGACCAGCGGGAAATGGGCACGGTGGAACTGCCCACTGCATCCATGGCCAAGGCCACTGCTGCGAAGACAGCCACTGATTCTGGGCTTGCTGCTGGCCACCGTTCCACCTGTTGGTGCCGCCGCCTTTGCCCTCACCACTGGAGCTACTACCATAACTGCCTTTGCCGCCGCCACGACCACCGGACGAAAAACGCTGCTTCCCAGAATTGTTTCGGTGTTGGTGCCGTTTCCCACCATAATTATTACGGTGGTTAGAATGTTGATCAACATTCTCGTGAGAATCATCCAAGTCACGGGCCACCATGGCAGAATCGGTGGTCTGAGTTGCCTTCTTCAGTCCCGCTTCTTCAAGAACGAGCATTGAGCGGGCTTGATAAAATTGAGGCAGAGGGTCACTTTGACGAATTAGTGTGGCCACCCCTTTGTATGACTCGGTAAGGCCCGAAACCAGTTGGAGAACCAGCCGGCTATTGTCCACCGGAGAGCCGACGCTCTTAAGTTGATCCGACAATGACTTGAGATGTTGACAGTAAGCAGAGACATTTGGGAAATTCTCCATTTGTGTGTGAGTGAAATCATACTCAAGTGTAACAACACGGGGGTGTTTGTTATCTTGGAATATATCACGCAACCTATTCCAAGCCTCCATTGCCGTGGTGTCGGGTTCAAGAATGGTGTGTAACAGATCATGTGAGATAGTGGCGTAGATCCACTGAAGAACTGTTGCATCGAGAGTGGACCACAGTTCCTTCTCCTCGTCGGTCTTAGGCATTTTCTCCTTTCCCGAAGCCGGAGGAATAATATGATCAAGGACCTTATGGGATCTTGCGTGAATTTTGAAGAGCTCCGCCCATGTCGCATATTGAACGTTCTCCATCTCAAGAGTGATGGGAACAAGATTCTTGATGTTTGAAACAGCAAGAGCAGGGTGGAAAGAGGACTTTGAGTCACCCATGGAGATGGAGAATGTGGAGAAGAAGATGAAAGAATGGAGCAAGAAGAGGGGCGGCTAGGGTGTGGAAGAGGTAGGATCTTTTGCTAGAAATCTGATACCATGAAAGAAGTTATTTCCTTGCCATTCACCACAATCTTACCAATGATATATACAAGCTAAGCTACATAAGGTAAGGCTCTAAACTAGGACCTAATTACTTGCCATTCAGGAGCTAAATATACAATGTCCATAAATAGAAGATCTACACTAATCAGAATATATTGACATATATTCTAACAAAGGAAATAACTTCTTTCAATAACAACCAAATCAAATATTGTACTAAAAGTAACAGTACAATACAATACAAAAAAAACACAATTCAAAGTACCTAGAACTACTCTGGCTTTACATTAATTAACCAATTCCAAGTGAGGAGTTCCTGGTATTCAACTTTTAAAGCTTGTTTTTGTACCAGTAAACACCCTTGCCTTGAGAACCTTTACCGTTTTCAACATAAATGCACTCCTTAGTATCCCTCCACATTGCCTTAAAAATTGGGGTATCATCAGATTGGTAATATTCTCCTAGTAATGGCTTGATAGCATTGGTTGCCTCCATTGCATGGTAATGTGATATGTATGAGAATATATGATGCAAAACATGAGTATCCGTCACATTGTGAAAGACCTTATTTAGCACACCATAGTCTCTGTCTACCGTAGCTAGAGCTCCTCTTAGATAATCCCACTCGGATGAATCATAATGTGGTAATGAAGAGTGAGTGTGGTGCAAAAGAGTGATTAACACAATAAATCCATTAACAATTAGGAGGGGCACCCCATAGATGCATACAAGCCAAGTTAGTCCTTGTGTCAAAGCAACACGATATAACACGTAGGTAGCTGCAATCACACCTGCATCTGAGATGTAGATTTGTAGCCTCTCACGATTAGTATATATCGGGCTATATGGATCATAATGACATGCAAAACGATCATACTTTTTGCCGGATATATTGAAGAGTAAATATAAAGGCCAGGCAAAAGTGAGGGTGAAGGCAAGTACGAATACTCGTCCTAACGGGTTGTTCAAGTATTTGTAGTACCACCTTAGTTTGGATTTAAGCCTAGGTATGTAAACTTCATCATTCTCAAGGGAACCAGTGTTGGCGTGGTGGCGACGATGACTATGTTTCCATGCGAAGTACGGTGTTAAAAGTGAAGAGTGGAGGATAAGGCCAACAGTGTCATCTACCCATTGGTAATCACTGAACCCATGGTGGCCACACTCATGGCCAATGACCCATATTCCAGTGCAAACACAACCTTGAACGATCCAGTAAGCGGGCCACGCTAGGTAATAAAACGGGGATGGAATGAGGTGGAAGTAAGTGGTGGCAATGTGGTAAAAGATGGAGACAAGTATGATATCGTAAATAAGATAGGAGAATGAGCGAATAAGAGATCGTTGAAAGCAGTGAGGTGGGATGGCCTTTTTGATGTCACCAAGTGTAAAAGGGGGCTTTGAAGATGGAACTCTTTTCTTTTGTTCAGTTTTAGTTATTGTAGCAGACACATTGCCACCAGCTCCCATTTTTAATCTCCTGAATCTGCAGCAATTAAGTTTTCCTCAAATTAATCTTGGTTCACTTTTGTAGTTAAAATATAAAACAGTCATTAGGTAAAAAAAAAAAATGACTTTCTTTTAGCCTTTACCTGAAATTAAAGCTGGATTTTTACTTTCCTCTGTTCTTCGCAGGAAAAACGAGCCTTTTGAGTGTTTTTTTTCGCTTTGTGAAGATAGTTTGTGTATATATAATGCCCTATATTATGGAACACTGCCAATTTTTATTAGTTCATCCAATGGCAGATTTAGATCAGAACAGAAGAGGCCATTTTCTTGGCGGCTTCATGCATACTATTTTATTGTATATGTGTTTAGATTCCAGTAGTTTTATTATTATTATTATTATTATTATTATTATTATGTGCAGTTGCCTGATTATTGGTCACCACCAAATCAAAGAGTCGGTTATATGAGAAACGTACGATGAGAAGGAATATGTTCTGGGGGCAGATGCACATGTTTCGCTATGATTCGGCCGAACCCAGTAATTTTACTCAAACTATGTATTTGTACTAAAAAAATTTACTATTGAAAATGTATAAATATTAAATTTTGAACCCAATAATGCAAGTGGTCAGTGGATTCATATTGACATCCCAAACACACAAAATTCAAATCCGAATTTCGTCTCTGATTGCCTACGGTTGGTGGCGAACTTGCTTTGGAGAAAAATGTATCAGTAGCTTATATGCCGTGGGAGGTGACGATGTTTCAGATTATTTTTGTTTGCATATTTTGAAAAAGGGTTTGAAGTAGTCAAGTAGATCTGCAAAATGAGCTTGGGCGGAGAGGCCGGTTCAGCCGAACCCGCTAGTTGGGTGGCTGGATTTTTCAGCCCACTTTGAACATAAGGCCTCATGGGGTTTGGCTGGCCTTCGAGGCCTAACTTAAAAAAAGTAAACAAATTAATTCTAAGCAAAAAAGGATTAAATTAAAGAGTTTAAGGTTGGTGCAACGTCAGTGTATCAATTTTTTACACCATCGGGTAATATTAACCTACTATTACCAACTTTCTCATATAATTTGTTTTTCTTTCTAAAATTGACACATTGAATTTTTCTTTATTCTCTCTCTTCCCTTCAACTCCTCTGTCTTCATCGCTCTCAATCAGTCGATCATTCAAACCCTCTGTTTGTTCTATATGTTGATTCACTACTAAAGTAACGTAAAAAGCATTACAAACACCTACTAAAAAGTGATATATTTATTCGAGTTTTTGACCAAATTGAAATTTATAAGGACTCACTGTTAAACAAGAAGAAGTTCCCCAAAGCTCAGAATATATGTGATGTTTAAAGAATTACTACTTATTATAAAGTTCACAATGTTTGAAGGGTTAAGAATTTCTTTAGCAATGGTCTTAAGAGAAAGAAAAAAAACCATCAAAATTGTAAACAACTTTGAGAAGAAAATATGTAATTTGGTTACCAGGAAAACTAGGAACTAATTTTGGTTAGAGTATATAAGTCGGATTAATTTTCCTTAATGTTAATTCTTCTGATTTCATTAAAAAAAGAAGGTAAATATATTTACTTAAGAAAGTTACTGCACTCACCTTCAAAATTACCTACAGTGTAAAAAATTAATACTGACAGTGCAGAAAACTCTAAAATAAAATAACTTGAAAAAAAGAAGCTAAAAAGGTTTTTACTTCATTACTGCTCTCTAGAGAAGACACGACACTACTAAAAAATTACTGTTTTCCCACTAAAAAATATTCAGCGGATATTTCCCACAGAATGTCAGTGGGAAAAACCTAAATAGTAGTATTTTCACAAGAAAAAAATTACGAAGTTTCCCAACATTTCAATGGGAACTCATTCCCACCATGCGTTTTCCCAGTGAGATTGTTCGGTGGGAATGAGGTGAGAAATCATGTTTTATAACGCAAATTTCCCACTGAATGTCAGTGGGAAAAACCTTTGTTTCTAGTAGTGTGATCTTTGAACCTCTAATTAACTACCAAACCATGAGTTAATTAAGACAAATTGAAAAAAAAAAACGAAAAAAAATAAGACAAATTGATATCGTTTTATTGGTTTACATTATAATAATGGAGTATATGTTACTGGAATATCCTGCCTCGATTTGTCCAAATACTTTGTGAAAGCATTTCTTATTATTTCTAAGTATTTGCCAATTTATGTGTATTGTTGTCCTACACTCTATTTATTATACTCCAAAAAAAAAAAAAAAAAAAAATAGCAGAAAGATCAACACAACTTATCCCTATATAATAACTCAGAGGCACCAACGAGGGTTGTGGTGAGAGGATATGATCCCATCACTCTTAACAGATTTTTTTGGGTTCGGGTTCGAGTTCTAGGTATGAAAAAAATCATGTTAGGCAACAATTTTTCCTTAAATGGGTCTTACATGGTGCAAATTCAAATTAGTCGGTGCCCTAATGAGGATACTGAACACCGAGTGAAAAACCACAAAAAAAAAAAAAAAAAAAAAAAAAGGCACAAACACGTGATGATTGGAGTTTTCATGACGACTTTCCGTGGAGACTCCTTAATCGCCGCTAAAAGTTGGGTTGTTTCGTGTCGTCTTTAAAAGGTCGCCACAAAAAATGAGAGTTTAGCAGTGGCCCATTATGAAAAGGCGAGTTTAGTGGTAACTAAAGCAATTCGCCACTGATAGGCGAATTTTAGCTATGAAAATGATTTTTGTGGCGACAAGTTTAGTCGCCGTCAAAGGTTATTTTCTTGTAGTGATTAAATTGTTAGCGCTTTAGAGGAACAAGAGTTTAAAGAATGTTTTTGAACTAAGCAAAAGAAAGAATGGGAGATAACATGCTTAAAAGTCTTTTACGCGATCACTTGGGAGCTCAACTCTGTATGTTAGAGCAACACAATTAGGTTCACCTAATCGCATTCCACTCCATATCTCATGTAAATGTAAATATGAATGTTGTGTGTTTGGTTTTAGGTTTGATTTGTGACGTTAGAGAAATTGGTGCATTATCTAAAGTTGCGGTAATGACGTGTAACTAAAGAATCTTTAGGGGAGAAGTTCGTTCATAATCTAAAGCTTTGGTAATGTAGTGTAACTAAAGATTCTTTAGGGGCGAAGTTGGTGCATTATCTAAAGTTTGGTACTGTAGGGTAACTAAAGAATCTTTAGGGGAGAAGTTGGTGCATCATTAAAGAATATATCATTTAGAAGTTTTTCTCCATTAATTAAAACACAATATTTCTTATAAATGATTTAAAGATAGATTTGATTGATAGATTTAAACGTTTCAACCAATTTTAAACAGTAGAAATAGTACTATTTCAAGTTTTCATATGGATCTCATAAGAAATTTTCGTCACGAGTTTTTAAGATTTTCAATGCTCATATTTCTGGAAGGTGTATAGACATCAAAAAAAGGATATCTTTGCAAAACAAGTCGCCTCCACTGGATAACAATGCTTTCATATACTATCACTTTATTTTATACTCGATCCGGAAGATGAGAATGTTTAGATTTTAATAGAGGCAGTCCTAGATAAAAATATTCGGAATCAAAGCACAAAAAGTAGCATTTGAAGTTGAACATATAACAAATTCACCGGAAAGTTCTCTCTCTCTTTTTCTTTTTCCTTTTGAACGGGTGCTTTTGCATTTGAAATTTTTTGCTGCGTAAGATATTTTTATAAATTAATCATAAGAATATTACAGAAGAACTTTTCAAAGAATTGCAAGCTCCATAGTTCAAATTTCAGGACACTGTGTCCTAAAGTTCGGACATTGTCTCTTGAAGTTCGAGCATGGAGAAGAAGCAGAACCAAGTTAAAAGGCTTAATACCTAGATGGACCCTTAAACTTGGCATGTTTTGTAAGATAGGCATATAAACTTATAAGGTGACCAGATAGACACTTAAACTTACTCAAAGTGTATTTTTCAAGTTTTTCAGTTATTTTGAAAACAAAAACTATATTTTTCAAACACTCACAATTTTCATGGCCAAACAAGCCCTAAATATATCACAAAATATTTTTTTTAAAATGCAAAAATAAGGCAAACGCATATACATGAGATTATAAATGTGCACTTAAACCAATAAATACTCGCTAATCGCAATTTTGCAGCTTTCAATTAACTCGGATTTTTTTTTACACTTGAATAATTAAAAAACAATAACTTTAACCAATAAAAATCCTTAAAAAAAAGAAATTTCAAATTAAGAAATTTCTAAGTTCAGTATTTCAAGTGTAAAAGAAATTTCAAATTAAGAAAACTGTAAAGCCGAGAAGAAAATCCTTAAAAAAAAGAATTTCTTAATTTGAAATTTCTTTTTTTAAGGATTTTTATTGGTTAAAGTTATTGTTTTTTAATTATTCAAGTGTAAAAAAAAAACCGAGTTACTTGAAAGCTGCAAAATTGCGATTAGCGAGTATTTATTGGTTTAAGTGCACATTTATAGTCTCATGTATATGCGTTTGCCTTATTTTTGCATTTTAAAAAAAATATTTTGTGATATATTTAGGGCTTGTTTGGCCATGAAAATTGTGAGTGTTTGAAAAATATAGTTTTTGTTTTCAAAACAACTGAAAAACTTGAAAAATACACTTTGAGTAAGTTTAAGTGTCTATCTGGTCACCTTATAAATTTATATGCCTATCTTACAAAACATGCCAAGTTTAAGGGTCCATCTGGGTATTAAGCCAAGTTAAAATTTAAACATTTTGCAAATGCTGGATATATTTTAAACGTCAATCCTATAAATGGCTATTGGTGCACTTCCCCTTTTAAACATGAAGCGATTAAGCCAAGTCCCAATTAGCCCCCAGCCTCATATGGCTGAGGAATAGCTAGGCCAGCCCGTTTGATATATTCTACTTTGAGAAAATAGCATTAGCATGAAGGATAATTGCATTTTTAGATGTTTAATCCATGCATATATTTGGTATTATTGTACCATATTCAATTGGGTAGAAAAGTAATATCGAGATTACCGTATAAGGCTTACACATAATTAATTATGCTGGAATTGAAAATAATAACGAAACTCGGAACAAAATGATAACAGTTTCTTATACCATGATTATTACTTTTATTATAATACATATCATACCTCCAAATTTATCGTAATGGCTGGCCATTTTTATTCGTTCATTAATGGCAGATAAATAAACTGACAAGGCTAGAGAATAGATTTAGGTTGTGTTTGACTGTTTGGTTTCAATTTTTCATATTTAGTTAGTTAAAATCTTTTGAATATTTTTTTTTTCTACAAACACAGGTTAGTTAAAAACATCATGAAAATGACTTCCCTACCCCCATAGTGAAAGTAGGGAATTAAAATAAGTTCTATAAGTGACACTATTGTCCATACTTGCTTTCTTATTTTTTACTTTTTTATAATTGAAAAACCACCATGGTTGAAATTTTCTGTTTTTGGATGTTTTATCCATGTATTGTTAATAGTGGTATCATTATCCACCTCCAACCTGAAGATTGTGAGTTCAAGTCACGATCAAAGCGAACAAAAGGAGAGCTCCTAGGATGGGCAAACAAAACAACAAAAATAAAGATACTGCATAAAATAATATTGAGATTACCGAACAAATAATATACGTGTTAACTAAGCTGGAATTGAAAATAGTAACCAAACACTGAATAAAATAAAACAAACTTATAAGGTTAGAGTTATTTAAGTGGATCTTTTTTCCCCTTAGATCTGAACAAAAGTAATGGACATATGCTTAGCCACTTACTTGTTTCAGTATTTAGAATCCCCATGCATTAATGTTTATTAAAAAAACGAATAGATCTAGTAATACAGGTGTTATGCTAATATGTTTTCTACTGTATATTCCACATTTCAGTAAGAAAAAGAAATTACTCACATTTGATGTTAATGTTTAATCAATAATTGCATGATATGTGTTTTTATATAAATTTTTCTTATTGTCTAACTGTGGTTAGTCTATATATTCTCACTTTCATTTAGCTCGTTTGGTGGTTATGATTGTAATTTAAAATGAAAAAGAGTACAATTATGTGGTTGAATTTTCCTAACAATAGATCACGAAATACGTCTATATGATGAAATAATTAAGGGAAAAGGACATAAGGGCCATCCGGATCAAACTATTCCCACCGGCTGGCCCATGTTTCTCCAAACCCAAAGTGTAGCCAACGCGACCTTTTGTGGCGACTTTAGTCGCCACTACAAGTCCGCTGCAAAAAAAAACAGAGGCCTATTTGTGGCGGCTTTAGTCGCCACTAAAGATCAATTTTGTTTTTCTTCATAAAAGCCACTAACGATCAACTATGTATAGAAAATGTATCAAGAATGTATGATATGTATCAAAAAAAAAAATCATTTTTGGATAGAATATGTATCCATACCGTATATCTATTAGAAATGTATCATAGGGTTGTATCATTGTTATGTAATTTGTGTATAATAAATGTATCATCAATGTATACTCACTAATGATACATATATTATACATTAGTTATAAATTGATTATACACTAATGATTCCCATATTATACATATTCCACACATAAGTATAGAAAATGTATCATTGTTGTATAATTTATGTATAAATTATATCATTCTTGTATAAAACATTTATCATGCATCTAGACAATGTATCATACATATACAATATATAAACTGTATCATTCTTGTATAGAAAGTGTATATAAACTGTATCATTTTTGTATAGAAAGTGTATATATAATTCCAGCATATGTATATAAACAATATAATTCTTGTGTAAAAAGTGTATATGAACTGTATCATTCTTGTATAGAAGTGTATATATAATTCCAACATATGTATATAAACTGTATCATTCTTGTGTAAAAAGTGTATATATAATTCCAGCATATGTATATAAACTATATCATTCTTGTATAGAAAGTGTATATGAACTGTATCATTCTTGTATAGAAGTGTATATTTAATTCCAGCATATGTATATAAACTATATCATTCTTGTATAGAAAGTGTATCATACGTATAAAGAATAGATCATACATATACGTATGGAAACCATATCATTGTTGTATAGAATATGTATCACTACTTTATATGTATAGAAAATGTATCATACTTATATAAACTGTATCATTATTGTATAATATGTTGTATAACAAATGTATAATTAACGTATAACTTATGTATAATAAATGTATAATTTATGTTTAATAAATGTATAATTAATGTATACTTACTAATTTTATTAGTCTGTAGTTGATATATTTTAGTTTGTTAAGTTTTCAATGATGGTTACTTTAGTATATAAAATGTATCATTGTTGTATACAATATGTATTCCTACTATATATGTACAGAAAATGTATCATAAGTATTATTATACATGTTTTGAGATATTTCTTGAAGGCTCGATCAACGTATAAATATACACATATTATACATGTTTTGGAATATTTTTTGAAAGTTCAATCACTGTATAAAGTATAAGTATACACATATTATACATGTTTTGAAACATTTGTTGAAAGTTCAATCACTGTATAAAGTATAAGTATACACATATTATACATGTTTTGAAACATTTGTTGAAAGTTCAATCACTGTATAAAGTATAAGTATACACATATTATACATGTTTTGGAATATTTTTTGAAAGTTCAATCACTGTATAAAGTATAAGTAGGCTCAATATGGATTTTAACCTTTAGTGGAGACTTTTTTAATTGCCACTAAAAAGAAAAAAGATGTTAATCTTTAGTGGCGACTAAAACAGTCCTTATTTTTTCAGCGGGCTTTTAGTGGCGACTAAAGTCGCCACAGAAAGAATTTTTTTTAAGGAATTTTTACTCATTGTAGCTTCTTTAAGACCTAATTATTAATATTAACTACCCTTTTATTTAATTATATTTAGTATCTAATTAACTTTTCTAAATTACAATTGATAGCTATATCAAAAATACATACCCAAATGCATAAAAGGGACTAGTTACTCCTTTAGTTGGGGCAGGTATATATTGGAGTTGTATTCAAATATTGTTCAATGATGTGTTAATGTGACATGCATCTCGATTCATATGATTTTGCTTCCATCTTCATCTAATTACATGTGGAGACAGGTTGTTTATAAGTTAAAAATAGAGTTTCTTATTGTCTTTTTTTAAAACAAAAATTAAGCCGCCATGGAGTGGCGGGGGTTTTGGCATGGAGCCTGCCCTGTTTATTAAAATGCAGATTTTTTTATTGTCATTATGTGAATAATATAATTTAGTAAAACTAATAAAAATATATCATGCCGGTGGTTCTGTTTAGTTCACTTCTAATTATAGAGTTCTATATCTGGCTTTCAAATAATGCTGAAAAAATTATTGCCAGTTTTGTCATTATCAAAACTTTTGTCCAGTTGTCTGATTATTAGTGTTCCCCATGCAGTAATGTAGTTTATTAGAAAACGAATATAGATCATGAAATACTTCTATATTATATCACAAAGATTAGTCTAATTGCATTCTTTGTAATGACCATCCAAATTTTATTGCTCAACTGATATTTTAGATCTGATTGATTCTTAGTGAGCCCCATAAAAGATTTATTTGACCAAAAGAAAAAGATTCTTTATAACATGGACGTATTATATCCTACCATTTTTCATTTTTAGTGAGGGTACATACTCATACATCTTACAAGTTAATGTAAACAATTATATCAAAAAGTAATTATACACCCTTATGAAGGTTTGTCTTTATCACATTCAGATGCAGTATGATTTTGAATGAATAATGATACAACTATGTGAATATTAGAGTATTCTTATTGATTCAAGAAGTGATAGAACTCTTGTATTTTACAGCTCGATTCATAACGTTCCATTTTCGACCGAATTCATGTGTACAGTTGTTTATAGCTAGGTAAAAGAAGTTGAAATATATATTTGATTGTCATAGGTAGATAATACGATTTAGTAATTGATAAGAAATTATTATGTGATGTTCCTGGTGCCTACATACCATAAAAAAAAAAAAAAAAAACATTTTCGAGTAGCCGACCAAGATTGAACAATGAAGTAGTTGTGCCAATCATAAAATTGGTGGGAGAATATGTCGCGTAAGATTCCGAAAACTAAAACATATTTAAATTTAGGTTGCAAGTGTCCATAAAACAAACTTGGTTAGATTACGTTTTATGTCTATTTTTTAAAATATGTATGCCACGCACGTAGCCTGTATTTTGAGGTTGTTACCCGATTTATCTTATTTCTGTGTATAAACACCTTTTATATATTATTATACACTTTATACAAGGTTGATACATTGTGTATAATGTTTTCCCATATATAATGTGGTATAATATTGTATACTGGGCAATGTGGCGTAACAAATTTCAAAAACTATATATTTCTGAAAATTTCCCAAAAAACTCTTAATGTTTCATGTACTCTAATTAAGTGATGGGGAATAAATAATGGATAACATGGGACTATAATTTATTCTTAGAAAATTGTGTAGAGCCTTGGGTCCATTCAATTTAGGTAGAGTTTGTTTGGGGTGATTTACAGAAATGACTTCTAGAGTCTATGAGGTGTGGTCTTGAATTTTTGGTTTAGCTTTAAAAAAAATTAAAAAAATGATGAATTTGCTTAAGAAAAAGATATAATGGTCAAAAACCCATCTGAACAATCATTTTTTTGCGAGTTTCACACCTCAACTATCAGTTGTTCTATTGTTCTAACTGAACTATCGATCACCATCTATGTATTAAAATACATCTAGTTGAGTAGATGGTGATAGTTCAGGTAGGAAAAGGGAACAACCGATAGTTAGCCTAATAAGCTTCGAGGTGCATTTTAATACATAGGTGGTGATAGTTGAGGTGTGAAACTCGCGAAAAAAGTGATAGTTCAGGTGTGCTTAATTTTGATCATTATTCTAAGAAAAATCGTCGCGCAAACTTTTGTTGCTCATTGGGCATAAGTTGTGAGCATAAATTACTTTTGTCTATGACCTAAGATATCAAGACACTTAAAGAAGTCAGATACGGTAAACCAGTTTAATTTACCACAAATTTTGCCTAATAGGTAAAGGTTGCATGCATGTGTTGTTGAATTGTTCACAAATTATGATGGACGAACAAACATTGGTATCTATATCGTGCATAAATTGGTCACGAGTTGTGATGTATTGGCGAAAGTTGTTTGTCTTTATTTAATTGCTTACAATTTTTCCTTCAATTTATAATGAGTCATTCTTATGATTAACAAATTAATATCCTACACCTTTTTAATTGAACATATATGTTGTTAAATTATTGTTAAAAAATTACAATTGAATTTGGACATGATTATTTTTTTGCAAAAAATGTAAGTCAGTTAATATAACTGAAAAACCCTACCCAATAGATAACACATTGCACTATATCTTTATTCTCATGTAACTTGTTGGAATTCTTGAACCCATGTCGCATAAGAAAAATAACTTATGCACACATGCATTACAACAACTACTTATGTCTGATGGGCAATAAAAGTTTTGCCCGATAGAGTTCTTTTAGTTGACGAGGTCAGTTTTTTTAAATAAAATTGTTAAGTGGGACCAATAGTTCAAGATCACTCTTTATAATATCCCATTTCTGCAATTTTTTGGTTTGTTTGTAAATTTTTCACTTGCAAATAAACATGTTTTAGTTTATAACTTGGCATTATCCTATGATAGTAAGAACAAACTAAAATTTGTTTTACCGTTGAGGTTTTTTTTTTTTTTTTTTAATTTCAGTATCAACTTTCACCCACAGTCTTCAAATTTCACAAACCTTCTTTTTTCCAATGAAAAGCTACGAAAAAAAATGTCCAAATACAATCTCACAATTCTTTTTCCTAACTTCTTCAGCCATGCCTTTTCTATAAAAATAAAAAATCCGCGGTATGGTGGCGCAACCTTTTATAACACCAAAAGTAATTACAAAGCTGAGGGGGACAATGAGTCCCATCAGCTATGCCTCAAATCCAAATTAATTTGGATCATTGCATTTTTAGATGTTTACTCCATCCATAGCTAGTACTGGTATTATTGTACCATATTCAATTCGGTAGAATAGTAATATCGAGATTACCGTATAAGGTTTTCACATAAATAATTAGGCTGGAATTGAAAATAGTAACGAAACACGGAACAAAATGATAACAGTTTCTTATACCATGATTATTACTTTTCTTATAATACATATCATACCTCCAAATTTATCGTAATGGCTTGCCAGATTTTATTCGTTCATTAATGGCAGATAAATAAACTGACAAGGCTAGAGAATAGATTTAGGCTGTGTTTGACTGTTTGGTTTCAATTTTTCATTTTTGGTTAGTTAAAATCTTATGAATATTTTTTTTCCTACAAACACAAGTTCGTTAAAAACATCATGAAAATGACTTCCCTACCCCCATAGTGGAAGTAAGGAATTAAAATAAGTTTTATAAGTGACATTCCAAGCTCAGTATCTCTTCGGCATGTACCCCAACGTCACCGAACCCCGCCACTTGACTACCCCAACCATAGTATTTTCGTAAATTACATATAAATGCTTTTGGGATAATTTTTTTTTTTTTTTTTTGCTTACTTACCAAACACTAAAAATAAGAAAATTTTCACTTATATATTTTCCAAGAAAATAGTTTTTTTTCGTATCAAACACATCCTAGATCTGAACAAAATTAATATCATAGTATGTAATGAACAAAACAGGTCATATGCTTGATGGCTTCATGCATAGATGCACTATTGTCCATACGTGCTTTCTTATTTTTTATTTTTTTATAATTGAAAGACCACCATGTTTGAAATTTTCTGTTTTTGGATGCTTTATCCATGTATTGTTAATAGTGGTATCATTATCCACCTCCAACTCGAAGATTGTGGGTTCGAGTCACGATTGAAGGAAGCAAAAGGAGAGCTCCTGGGGATAGGCAAACAAACAACAAAAATAAAGATACTGTATAAAATAATATTGAGATTACCGTATAAATAATATTCATGTTAACTAAGCTGGAATTGAAAATAGTAACCAAACACTGAATAAAATAATACAAACTTATAAGGTTAGAGATATTAATGTGGATCTTTTTTTCCCTTAGATCTGAACAAACGTAATGGACATATGCTTAGCCACTTACTTGGTTCAGTATTTAGAATCCCCATGCATTAATGTTTACTAAGAAAACGAATAGATCTAATAATACAGGTGTTATGCTAATATGATTTCTACTGTATATTCCACACTTCAGTAAGGAGAAGAAATTACCCACATTTGATGTTAATGTTTAATCAATAATTGCATGATATGTGTTTTTATATAAATTTTTCTTATTGTCTAACTGGTTATTTTATATATTCTCACTTTCATTTAGCTTGCTGGTGGTTATGATTGTAATTTAAAATGAAAAGAGTACAATTATGTGGTTGAATTTTCCTAACAATAGATCATGAAATACGTCTATATGATGAAATAATTAAGGGAAAAGGACATAAGGGCCATCCGGTCCAAACTATTCCCGCCGGATGGCCCATGTTTCTCCAAACCCAAAGTGTAGCCCACTCGACCTTTTGTGGCGACTTTAGTCGTCACTACAAGTCCGCTGCAAAAAAATAGAGGCCTATTTGTGGCGGCTTTAGTCGCCACTAAAGATCAATTTTGTTTTTCTTCATAAAAGCCACTAACGATCAACTATGTATAGAAAATGTATCAAAAATGTATCATACGTATAAAAAAAATATCATTTTTGTGTAGAATATGTATCCATAACATATATCTATTAAAAATGTATCATAGGGTTGTATCATTGTTGTGTAATTTGTGTATAATAAATGTATCACCAATGTATACTCACTAATGATACATATATTATACAATAGTTATAAATTGATTATACATTAATGATTCCCATATTATACATATTCCACACATAAGTATAGAAAATGTATCATTGTTGTATAATTTATGTATAAACTATATCATTCTTGTATAAAAAATTTATCATACGTCTAGACAATGCATCATACATATACAATATATAAACTGTATCATTCTTGTATAGAAATGTATATATAATTCCATCATATGTATATAAACTGTATCATTCTTGTATAGAAAGTGTATATGAACTGTATCATTCTTGTATAGAAGTGTATATATAATTCCAGCATATGTATATAAACTGTATCATTCTTGTATAGAAATCGTATCATACGTATAAAAAATATATCATACATATACATATGGAAACCGTATCATTGTTGTATAGAATATGTATCACTACTGAATATGTATAAAAAATGTATCATGCGTATATAAACTGTATCATTATTGTATAATATGCTGTGTAACAAATGTATAATTAACGTATAATTTATGTATAATAACTGTATAATTAACATATAATTTATGTTTAATAAATGTATAATTAATGTATACTTACTAATTTTATTAGTTTGTAGTTGATATATTTTAGTTTGTTAAGTTTTGGATGATGGTTACTTTAGTATATAAAATGTATCATTGTTGTATAGAACATGTATCCCTACTGTATATGTACAGAAAATGTATCATAAGTATTATTATATATGTTTTGAGATATTTCTTGAATGCTCGATCAACGTATAAATATACACATATTATACATGTTTTGGAATATTTTTTGATAGTTCAATCACTGTATAAGCATATACATATTATTCATATTTGAAACATTTGTTGAAGGCTCAATATGAATTTTAACCTTTAGTGGAGACTTTTTTAATTGCCACTACAAAAAATAAAAAAAGATGTTGATCTTTAATGGCGACTAAAATAGTCCTTTTTTTTTCAGCGGACTTTTAGTGGCGACTTTAGTCGCCACAAAATGCCATTTTTTTGAAGGATTTTTTACTCATTGTAGTTTCTTTTAAGACATAATTATTAATATTAACTACCCTTTTATTTAATTATATTTATTATCTAATTAACTTTTCTAAATTACAATTGTTAGCTATATCAAAAATACATACCCAAATGCATATATCTTTCTTTTTTCCCAATCACAACCCTTTTCAGATTTTTCATTTCTCAAAACCCTAAAAAAATCTCTCTCTCCTTCTCTCAACCACCATCACCATGGTCGCGCCGCCCCTCTCTCTCTTCTCCCTCCCCCTCTGTGCTCACCCCTCTCTCTCTCTCTCTCTCTCTCTCTCTTTTCACTCTATCCGGTGATCAGCGGGTATTTGAGTGGCCTGAGATGGCATACGATGCAGACGGAGGCGATGAAGAAGAAGATGCAGACGGCGATGGCACAAATTTGGCCGTGTGTATTTTTGGTGGTGGTGGCGATGGCACTGATTTTGAGATGGCGGCGGAGAAGACGACGTGGAGGTGGAGAATTTGGGGTTTTTGGTGGTGGTGGTGTCTCAGATTAGGATTTTGGTGGTGGTGGAGAGATTAGGGTTTTTGGCGGTAATGGTGTCTCAGATCTGACCGTGTGTATTTTTTGTATTTTTGTGTGTATTTGTTAAAAGCCAAATACAAATACATTAAAAAAATCTACATCTCACAAATACACTATTTTTTAATGTATTTGTCTTTGTATTTTTTGAGTGTATTTTGTTAATAGCCAAACACTGTTTTTGAATGTATTTGAATTTTTTTGTCTTGTATCTGAATGTATTTGTTGAAATCCATTCAAATATACGAAAATTTGAATGTATTTGCCTTCATATGTAGTTGGAATGTACACAATGTATTTGAAATACATAAAAAAAAGCCATTGAAATACATCAAAAAAAAAAAAACTAAAATACATTAAAAAAACCACTGAAATACATAAAAAAAAAGACACGAAAATACATTAAAAAATCATTGAAATACATCAAAGCAAAAAAAAAATCACTAAAATACATCAAAAAATATATATATTAATATCTAATTTAATAGCTTCCCTGTTAAAGGCTAAAATCAAGGATCTTGTTTTTTTTTACCGTGTTCTCATGTATTTGTTGGCAACAAATACACGCGAAAACGTATACTATTTTGCCAAAATGTAGCTACAAATGAAAATATTTAAAAAGGTAACTACAAATGATAGGAAGTTACAATAAAGTCACTTGAGTAATTTTACCTGTTTTTAAAGGCGATTGGGCTGCTGGACCGGCCAGCCCTTGGGAATGGTTAGGGCCGGCCGGCTAGCTCACGGTATTAGGCCCAAATGTGAGATTACTTTGGCGTGTTGGCCATTGTATGTCTTTTTCCCAATAATTAAATTAAATCCGATTCGGTAAGCCATCTTATCCCATTTAAACATGTCCATGCGGATCTGTTCTAATTATAAATTGATTTATTTTCTTTTACTTAATTCGAATTTTGACGAACTGTACGTAGACAAGCTTAGAGTTATTTAAGAAGTTTGCGCACTTGTGCTCTAATTTAATTTAGATTTCAACACCTACCAAATGCGTCAGATGAGCTTCCAAATTAGGAATCAAAACTAGTAGTTTAAAATCAGTGAGACATCTTCGTGTTTCCGAATTAGAATAAGTTATTGTCACCGCCCAAGACCGTGACACAGATTATTCGCTTTAGGTCAACAGATCTCATGGATTTGTCCCTTAGGCTACACCATTATTGAGCTCAAAATGTGTCTTACCATGAGAACTTTTGTTATGCCTTATACGTCTCTTCACTTCCCTCTTCCATTCTAATGTGAAATTCGCCTAAAGTGTAATATGCACTCCATATCTAAATTAAGCTTGTCAGCCTAGAAATCTATCAGTCCTTCTTGATCTTTTACCTGTCCTCGTCGGCCCGCTCTCAGTATATGGGCGGCACATTCACCCCCTGTTAATTAGGGACGCAATGTTCTCGCTGAGATTTGTCTCACCATCACATTGAGGGAGATTTGTCACGACCCAAGCCCAGGGTGGAGAGGGGTCCGACGAGGGCAGGTGCAAAGAGAAAGACTGACAAACTTCTAGACGAGTAAGCTTCTAAAGATGGGGCGCCGCATGTTACACATCTTAAGCGAATCCCACTTGGAAATGAAAGAGGAAAATAATGAAGAGCTGTATAAAACATAACACAGGTTCACATATGGTACACACGTTTTTAGGCTTGGTGAAACGATGTAGCACAAGGGATGAATCTATGAGGCCCGTTGGACCAAAACGAACAATACGTCCCATGGACTTAGATTGTGATAGTTGTATCCACTGACAGTATAGAACTTTTTATACACGAATTAAAATTACAATTTAACCTAATGTAGCGTATATATATTATTTATCCTATCTTTCAATTTATCGATCAAATAACCATGTTTGTTTACTTGTTAATTCAGATAACTTGGTATAAAGAAGATATTATACACTGTCAATGCTAATTTAAACTCATTAATTAAAGGGACTAGTTACTCCATTATTTGGGGCAGGTATATATTGGAGTTGTATTCAAATATCGTTCAATGATGTGTTAATGTGACATGCATCTCGATTCATGTGATTTTACTTCCATCTTTATCTAATTACATGTGGGGACAGGTTGTTTATAAGTTAAAAATAGAGTTTCTTATTGACTTTTTTTAAAACAAAATTAAGCCGCCTTGGAATGGCGGGGGTTTTGGCATGGACCCTGCCCTGTTTATTAAAATGCAGATTTTTTTATTGTCATTATGTGAATAATACAATTTAGTAAAACTAATAAAAATATATCATGCCGGTGGTTCTGTTTAATTCACTTCTAATTATAGAGTTCTATATCTAGCTTTCAAATAATGCTGAAAAAATTATTGCCAGTTTTGTCATTATCAAAACTTTTGTCCAGTTGTCTGATTATTAGTGTTCCCCATGCAGTAATGTAGTTTATTAGAAAACGAATATAGATCATGAAATACTTCTATATTATATCACAAAGATTAGTCTAATTGCATTCTTTGTAATGACCATCCAAATTTTATTGCTCAACTGACATTTTAGATCTGATTGATTCTTAGTGAGCCCCATAAAAGATTCCTATTTATTTGACCAAAAGAAAAAGATTCTTTATAACATGGACGCGCGTATTATATCCTACCATTTTTCATTTTTAGTGAGGGTACATACTCATACATCTTACAAGATAATGTAAAAAATTATATTAAAAAGTAATTATACACCCTTATGAAGGTTTGGCTTTATCACATTCAGATGCAGTATGATTTTGAATGAATAATGATACAACTATGTGAATATTAGAGTATTCTTATTGATTCAAGAAGTGATAGAACTCTTGTATTTTACAGCTCGATTCATAACGTTCCATTTTCGACCGAATTCATGTGTAGAGTTGTTTATAGCTAGGTAAAAAAAAGATGAAATGTATATTTGATTGTCATAGGTAGATAATACGATTTAGTAATTGATAAGAAATTATTATGTGATGTTCCTGGTGCCTACATACCTTAAAAAAAAAACATTTTCGAGCAGCCGACCAAGATTGAACAATGAAGTAGTTGTGCCAGTCATAAAATTGGTGGAAGAATATGTTGCGTAAGATTCCGAAAACTAAAACATATTTTAAATTTAGGTTGCAAGTGTCCATAAAACAAACTTGGTTAGATTACGTTTTATGTCTATTTTTAAAAATATGTATGCCACTCATGTAGCTTGTACTTTGAGTTTGTTACCCGATTTATCTTATTTATGTGTATAAACACCTTTTATATACTATTATACACTTTATACAAGGTTGATACAATATGTATAATGCTTTCTCATATATAATGTTGTATAATATTGTATACTTGGCAATGTGGCGTAACAAATTTCAAAAGCGATATATTTCTGAAACACTACTAAATTAGGCATCTATAGCTATAAATTCTCAGCTATGAATTTGAAAATCGTGGCTAATACTTAACAATAGCCACAATAATTAAAATTTCATGGCTATTTATAACTTCGTAAAATTTCTTAGCTACAAAATTCACATGGCAAAGCTAATCCCTCATTTTTGCAATAGTTGTCAACTATCGTAGCAATAACTACCCAAGTAGCTACGAATTTATTGCTACAATAAACGCCGTAGCTAAATCACATGTTTTTGCCATGCTTTTGAAGTTACTATAGCAATAGTAATCTCATAGCCACAAAAAATTACTTGAAACAAAATATTATAGCTAAATAGATATTTTTGCTTCAAAATAATTACCCAAATAGCTACAAATTTATTACTACAATACAACGTTGTTGCTAAATTGTATGTTTTTGCCAAGCGTTTGAAGTTACCATAGCAGTAGTAATCTTACAGCCACAAAATTACTAAAAAAAGATATTATAGCTAAATTGATATATTTTTGCTTCAAACTATAAAAATGCAAGCAATAACTATTCTAATAGCTACAAACTTATTGCTACAATAAAATTTCCTAACAAATAATATGTTTTTGAAGTTACTGTAGCAACAGTGATCTTTTTAGCCACAAAAATTTACTTGAAGCAAAATAACGCAGTTAAACTGATCTTTTTGCTTCAAGTTGTAAAAATCAGTGGAAATAATTCTTCATAGCTACGATAAAATTTTATAGCTAACTATAAGTTTTTGTTACACATTTCAAGTTATTTTAGCTAAATATATTTACGTCATGTTATAAAAAAAAATAGCAATATTAGGATAATAACTACAATTATTTTTATGATAAAATGATATATCTGCTATCTAATAAATTAATTGAATAAATATTTTTGCTTTGGTTACAAAAAATCATGACATCAATTTATCCAAGAAAATTTCTAAATGCTTATTTTAGAGTTTAGAGTTTTCTTATATATCTAAATGCTTATTTTTATAAAAGTACTCATATTATGAAAACTTTAATAATTTGTAGATATATTTATGCATGTATGGTCCTTAGTTATTTTGAATAAGTTCCTAAAGTAATTTAATATATCTAAACACTTATATTTAAATAAATACTCGTATACAGAAGAATTTTGTGGTAATTTTAGTCCTTTTAGTTTTGACAAATAAGCACAAGCTCAGAATATTTAGAGGAACACGCTAACACTACAAAAAGGAAAATAAATAAATTTACTGAATATGGCATTTTGTAAGTAATTAGCTAGATAAAATTCTAATTTTGGCAATAAAATGAAAAATATATATTTAAAATAGTTATGAATTATCAACGAAAAATGAAATTTGTCACCAATTTTGGTGCTAACATTTAATTATAGTCTTGATTCAAATTTCTGAAGAAAAGTATTTCCAAACAATCTTTGAAAAAAATACTTCTGAGTAGATTTCTCCAATACTTTTTAAATGCCTACACGCCACTATTATTCATTGTTTTTATCTATTTATACGTGATCAATAAAAAAATATAAACAATCCAACCAACATCAGTAGGTACGGTCTGACAAGTGACTGAACCATGCATTTTTATGAGCGAATTCAACGAAAAATACAAAATGCCATGTTAAATATTTGATTAAAAACAATTTGAACCCCCATTTAACTGCTTCTGGGCTTTAAAATTATATTTTATTAACTTACAAGGTAAAGCACACATTTGACTGGAAGATTGGTTTGGACTGTATATGTACTTTGCATTACAGTTCATCCAAAAAAAAAAAAATGGTGGGGCTAGACCAAACGGACGTTTGGTATTGGCCGTCTAGAAAACTTGTAAGTCCCAGAAACAACCCCTTTTGGGTTGTCCCATTTTTAAAATGCCCTTTTGGTTTATTTCATTGAAAAAAATGCCTTTTCGATATTCACTCCATAGCACGATCGTCTCAACAATCAATAACGACAACAACAACATCATAATAAATATTCTCCCAATTTACTTGACTCTCTAATTCATTTTTAGTCCATCTCAAAATTAAAAAATGATTCCTTTTTATAACCCGTTTGGCCATGAGAATTTTTCACTTTTTTCAGGATTTTTTTTAATTTATTTAAAAATTAGCGTTTGGCCAATTAAACAATATTCATTTTTTTTCATTTTCAGTACATTCAAACAATCAAATATTCTTTGTAAAAACTATAACCAAACACAACTCATCTTCAAACTCCAACTTCAAAATTCCAAATAAAGTGAAAAGCATTTGGTTTTCATGGCCAAACGCCGACTATATTAAGTAACAATTCAACGTTAAACTTCCTATTTTACCCACCCTTAAGGAAATGATTTATAGTCACACAAATATCTATGACATATTTTACACCATAATTTTCAAATCATTTGTGCATATGTATATGCATGTAAAAATCAATTATCATAGACTGATCATCCTTCACGAGTCACTACTAGCCTATCAATTATCATAGACCTATTTACTCACTTCCGTTTTCTTTTTACTTTTTTTTTTTAATTATATTTGCCCAGATTTTGTACCACGTGGTTGGGGTTCTTAGCATGTACTTTCTTTGTTTCAATTTATGTGAATCTATTACTATTATTTAAGGAGTCTATGAGGTGGTAGTTTGACCACATTTTTCTTACATTTTTTCTAAATTATTTGAATTATAAATTATCAAGACTTATTGTACTTTTTTTATAGCTTCTAAATATATAAATTTATTTCTACAAACTCGAAGAATCTATGTCAAAATTTACTGTTAAAGTTACAAAGTTTGACTTTCGTACTTCGAAAAGATTCACATAAATTTAAACAAAGGGAGTATTTACAATAAATTGGCTGTTACATGAAAAGACATTTTCATAGTTACTTAAAAAGGTATTTACTGTAAATTTAAAGTTATAACAATGCAAATAATTATTATGAAAACACACAATCCCAAAATAGTTACCGCGACTCAGGCTGAACATGTACCAATTCTGGCCTTTTTAGGTAAGTAGTCATTAGTAGTTATTTTTATACCAGAAAATACCCTGGTCTTGAGATCCTTCATCTTTATCCACATAGATGCACTCCTTAAAATCCCTCCATATTGCTTTGTAAAATGGAGTTTCATCAAATTGGTAGTATTCTCCTAGTAATGGCTTGACAGCTTCGGTTGCCTCCATTGCATGATAATGTGGCATAGTCGAAAATAAATGATGCACAACGTGCGTATCTGCAATATTGTGGAAGACCTTATTTAGCACGCCATAGTCTCTGTCTACCGTAGCTAGAGCTCCTCTTAGCCAATCCCACTCGGATGAATCATAATGTGGCAATGAAGGGTGAGTATGGTGTAATAAAGTGATTAACACTATGAAGCCATTCACAATTAGGAGGGGCACCCCATAGATGCATACAAGCCAAGTCAGCCCTTGTGTTAGTGCAACGCGATACAATACATAAATAGTTGAAATCACACCAGCATCTGAGAGGTAGATTTGTAGCCTCTCACGATTATTATAAATCGGGCTATATGGATCATAATGACTTGCAAAGCGATCATAAGGTCTACCAGCTATATTGATGGCATAGTACAAAGGCAAGCCAGCAGTGAGGGTAAAGGCAAGTATGAATAATCGTCCCAGTGGATTATTCACGTATAATTTGGTGTACCATCTTAGTTTGGCTTTAAGCTTAGGCACATGGTTTTCATCATGCTCAAGGGAATTAGTGTTGGAGTGGTGACGACGATGGCTATATTTCCATGAGAAGTATGGTGTTAAAAGAGCTGAGTGGAGAATAAAACCGACTGTGTCATTTATCCATTGGTAATCACTAAAGGCCTGATGGCCACATTCATGGGCAATGACCCATATTCCAGTGCAAACACAACCTTGAACCACCCAGTAAATAGGCCATGCTAAGTAATGGTACGGGGATGGAAGGACGTGGAAGTAAGTGGTGGCAGTGTAGTAAAAGATGGAGACAAGTATGAGATCATGAACAAGATAGGAGAATGAGTGAACGAGAGATCGGTGAAAGCAGTGAGGAGGGATGGCCTTCTTGATATCACCAATTGTAAAAGGAGGTTTTGAAATTGGCACTCTTTGAAGAGGATCTTTCTTTTGTTCATTTTTAGTTGTTGGAGCAGACATATTACCACCAGCTCCCATTTTTGTTCTCCTGCTACTTCAATCCTGAATCTGCAATAATTAAATTTGCTTCAAATCATGGTTCATCTAATGAAGTTATGATAAAATGGTATTTGATTAAAATGAACGACGCAGCACCTTTTTTCCATAAAAATTATTGAACATATCCAAATAATGCTTGTTAAGAGAGATAGTTTTTGGTTATAGAAAAAAGAAGATACTCTTTGTTGAAAAGAAGGAAATACCTGAAAGTTCAATAGAGACCTTCTTTTAGCCTTAATTGAAAGTTGGATATTTTACCCTCCCACTCTCTCTTTCTTATAGAAATAGGGAACTGAGAGGCTAATGATTTGGCCAACTCTCTTTAGTTTATTTTAATTTTTTTAATTTATAACCATCTAATATAAGAGGCAGACTTAGCATAGTGATTCCGTTCATTTGAACCCAATATTTTAGATATGAAGCATAAACTTATGTGTAAAAGTACAAATGATATATTTGAATCCATAATTTTCAAAATACAATCGGTATTTCAATGCTAAGGACCTTAAAGGTTGAACAACCTATAGAGTATAACTCTTGGACACGCCGATATACAAATCTCACTGGTCTGACTAGTTCAGATTTACTCGCGAAGCGCTCCCTACCAGCCATTTTATAGACGAACCCGTTATCTCTAACTAAGGATAAAGTAGTACCGTCCAATCGTATTATAACACCCTTCCATGATTGTTTTGGCCAACATTCTTCGTTCAAAAATGGCTTAATACCCAGATGAACCCTTAAACTTGGCATGTTTTGTAAGATAGACATATAAACTTATAAGGTGACCAGATAGACACTTAAACTTACTCAAAGTGTATTTTTCAAGTTTTTCAGTTGTTTTGAAAACAAAAACTATATTTTTCAAACACTCACAATTTTCATGGCCAAACAAGCCCTAAATATATCATAAAATATTTTTTTTAAAATGCAAAAATAAGGCAAACGCATATACATGAGACTATAAATGTGCACTTAAACCAATAAATACTCGCTAATCGCAATTTTGCAGCTTTCAATTAACTCGGATTTTTTTTTACACTTGAATAATTAAAAAACAATAACTTTAACCAATAAAAATCCTTAAAAAAAGAAATTTCAAATTAAGAAATTTCTTTTTTTTAAGGATTTTCTTCTCGGCTTTACAGTTTTCTTAATTTGAAATTTCTTTTACACTTGAAATACTGAACTTAGAAATTTCTTAATTTGAAATTTCTTTTTTTAAGGATTTTTATTGGTTAAAGTTATTGTTTTTTAATTATTCAAGTGTAAAAAAAAAATCCGAGTTAATTGAAAGCTGCAAAATTACGATTAGCGAGTATTTATTGGTTTAAGTGCACATTTATAGTCTCATGTATATGCGTTTCCCTTATTTTTGCATTTTAAAAAAAATATTTTGTGATATATTTAGGGCTTGTTTGGCCATGAAAATTGTGAGTGTTTGAAAAATATAGTTTTTGTTTTCAAAACAACTGAAAAACTTGAAAAATACACTTTGAGTAAGTTTAAGTGTCTATCTGGTCACCTTATAAGTTTATATGCCTATCTTACAAAACATGTCGAGTTTAAGGGTCCATCTAGGTATTAAGCCTTCAAAAATTGTAGAGTTAGATCCGGAAAAAAAAATCAATATCCTAATAGTGAAAAAAAGAGGCCATTTGCTTGGCGGCTATGGAATATTGTATTGCATGTCCATTGGCTTTAAGTTCCAGTTTTATCATTATTAAAACTTTGTTCATTTGTTTGATGTGTTAATAACCCCGTGCCGGAATGTTGTTTACTCGCTCTGTATTATTTTCTGACGACATTATTTTCTTTTAGCCAATTTCAAAAAGAATTAATATTTTTCTTTGTTTTGTACTCCCTATGTAAATAGGATAAGCAGTAGTTCATTATCATGATCTATTCATTTATTCAGCATTTCCGCAAGGGAAATCGAATAATCAGACAACTGGCAAGTTTTGAATAATGAAATAACAGGAATCTTGGACAATAATGCATATAGCCTCTTTTGTTTATAAGTAGGAAATTAATTTTTATTCAGATTTAAATCTGCCAGTAATGAATCAGTAAACTTGTCCAAAATATTAACCTACCTTTCTCAGTTTCTGTATAGACTATAGAGAGAGAAATTGGGAGAGAGAAATCTCCAGCTTTCTGGTAAGGCTAACCAAAAAATTATCTTTATTTTCAAGCCTTTTGGATATGCTCATTCTTGTTTTATTTACTAACTAGTCAATAAATTCGCGCTTAGCGCGGTATATTAGTGAATTTAGGGATAATTCTTTTTTACAAATTTAATCAAAATTGGAAGATAAAAATATTTATTATTATACACAAAGTATATTAATATATAACCAAATCACAAATTTAAAAGTCATAATAAGAAATTTAAAATGCTTTTTCTTACTGTTTTTTCCATTGCTTTTTTTATTTTTTATTTTTTTGGTATGCTTATCTAGCATTTCTAGAAAACCTGTTATTTCCCTCAACCCTCTTTTCTTTATTCCCCATTTTCATATTTCTCTGTTATTTTCTTCTTCTTTGTTTTGTTTTCTCTGCCTTACCAAATAGAAACTTTACTCCTTCTTGTGCCTACAAAAGTACAAATCCACTCTAAATTTCTTCTCAGAATTTGCTAAAAGAAGAGAATTAAGTATGGAGATGCAAAGAGTCCAAAAAAAAAGGATAAAGTCATAAAACTCATTCTGGTGCATGTTGTACAAGATATACTTCTCTGAAATTTTTCTTAATTATCAAATATTTTTACAAGTCCCTAAATAGAAGGAAAAAGGTAGCAGGAAACATGAGTTTCTAAGAAAAAAACCTTTTCAAAAAGACTATCACATCTCTCATTTGTTTGTTTTTCTTTTAAATTCTTTTTCACTACTTTACACTCTTGCCCGCCCCAAGAGGACTTACTTTTTCTCTTTATACGCAATATCGTTGAAAGGCAAAGAATAAAGCTCTACCTTGGCAACAAAGACATCTTTGAATGATATATACATCGCAATATTTTTGGAAAAAAAAAGCTTGATCAAACATCCTATTGTACTGAAAAGTTCACGCTATACTGATTAAGTGCAAGTGTGAATTTGTCTGTGAATTTTGACTGTCTGTTTTTATTTTGTCAATATCGTCATCCACGCGTGACTTTATTTGAAGTTGGTTCCCTTTTTTTTTTTTCTTTCATATGTCGGCGACCAATTGAAATTTCAGAACACTCAATTGTCAGCGAGACCGTGTGAGCCACACTATTCAGTATCAATATTTGGGGCCAAAATGAAAGTGTAATATATTCTATTGGCACTTCGCATAAAGACTCCCAGAATAATAAACACAATATTGGCCTTAAAATTGGATTAGTTGCTTCATAGGGATCCTAAGGGTTGTGTTGTCTATTACATTTAAGTAAGGGTTATGGAAGTGATATTGTTTGATCACTAACCAATATGACTTTTGCACTTCTCAAAATAAAATGAAGCAAAAAGTAAGAAGAAAAGCCAAATCTGTATCAGTAGTTTCTAATTGTGGTTAGTGGAAGTGATAAAAGGTAATCTGATGCACTAAGCTCCCGCTGTGTTTGAAATTAGAAAAATGATTGAACACAAACATCTATTACACACAACCTTATCCTATATTTTGTAAAGATAAAATGTCAAGTTGAGAAAGATAATAGATGAACTTAGAAATATATACAAACTCAAGGCAAAAGTGAGTTTGGAGCCATAGCATATATCCAATTTTATACTTCTCTTCCCAATGTTTGTGCAAGATTTTTTGCCTGAAGATATAAGACAAAACAAATAGTGATAAAAAAAAAGTGACTTGAGCAATATAGATACTACGCTGCGTTCGTTGAATTAGATACATAGACAGATGTGGATTGGAGAAGAGGAGAGAATGGGGGTAATGTGACAATAGGAGAACCAATGAAAATATTTTAAGGTAAACAACTGTATCCAATCCCAAGTACGTGACTTTTGGAATTATAATACAGACAAACGGCTGTTACTTTAATTCCTCAATGAGAAAATAGGATGAAAATCCAAAAAAATCAGAAAAAAGATAAATACTAATATTAAATTTTTAGAGTGCCACGTCAGCGGGCCTTTGACCTGCTTTTATATATATACTAATGTATTAGCCCGCGCTTCGCGCGGTCATAAACCACGAAAAGTGAAAAATGGTTTAGCTAGAAATCATAATAATATTAATACATAATCAGACCTTGTTAAGAAAGTTACATGGTACATCTATATATACAAAATTCAGACCCGGAACAACTAAAATTTTAAAATCATGAATAATTTTGCGGCACCGAGGGTAAATATGGTGATTATTAAGAAATAATAATAGACGATCTTAAAGAAACAATACTACTCCAAATATGAGATGAAAGAAATAACCTTCATAGAGATTACAACCAAGGACTCAGGTTGGAGTACTTGCTCGAAAGACAAACTCAACGGCAGAGGAATTATAGGTGATACTTTGTAATTGGATAAAGATTTAGTAGTCGATAGAGTAAGTAGTTATGCTCTTGGTATATAACCAAAAGAAACATTTCTTTGCCTTCCAATATTAGTTTTCTAACCAAAGTTTCAATCCAGACAATACCTTAGACGTGACAAATACATCCAGAAGATGTTTAAAGGATAAAGAACATCACCTTGAAAGATTAGAATGTAATATCATATCTGCTAGATTTTGAGGAAACTCCTGAGAGAAATTTATTCTTTAAAATTTTGTAGTAGATTTTCAAGTTCTTTTTAATTGTAAGAGTTAGAGTTTGTTCATCATCACAAATCCTCCATATGGATCAACATATTCCTGTGCATCACTTTTAATTATTACCATTAACGATGTTACATTTTTGAAATTTCGGCACCTTATTGAATACAACCTATCGGAAATTGCGTGACAGTGATGTTTCAATCATGCAATAATGTAATCCTCAATAAATATAAAAAGGGGGATTAATTTTACAAGATATTATTGGATGTACTGTGCAAACTCCTTACCTCTATCAAGGGATTTGATTGGATTCTACAAGATATTATTGGATGTACTGTGCAAACTTCTTACCTCTATCAAGGGATTTGGTTGGATTCTTCTTACCCATAAAATTGAATCTTGTTTCGATTCTGCCCCTCTTCTCAAGTTTGTGACGTCCTTCATCACCTGCTAACCAATAATAAATATTACTGTAGTACACAAAGACTCACATCTTCATACTTTACTTCCAAGCAAGACAACACAAGCACCAAGGATGTGGCCTGAATCTAGAGCTGCTTGTCGTTCCAATCCAGTTGCAACGAAGCAGTTCACGGAGCGCCATGAGAACTAATAATTACTAAACATGAAAATTATGGTTTGTCAAAGCCTTATGTGAAAGTAAGGGTCCCTAACATCTTAATACAACACCATTTGTTAACGTTCTTAATCATTCAACCTAAGGTCTATTGAACGGATGTGACAGTCCATGTCAAAGTTAAATTTTAAGAAACCGACCATCTTTGATTTTGATTTTGATAAAAGCAATCAGAAGAAAAAATTGAACCAAATCGACAAATTTTATACCTAATTTTTATGATTATATATATATATATATATTATTTTATATAAATACTTTTAAATAATATGTATACTTTTTCTATAAAAAGTTTATTTATTTCTAATAGGCTAAAGAACTTTATACCTTACACCCATTTCTAAAAACAAATCCCTGAATTCAAACTCTTTTGTTAAAAAAAACAACTATGAAATTTACATATATTTATTTTTTATATTTCTTATAAACCTTATTCACTTAATTAGAACTTATAAATCCTAAGACATTACAATAAAAGGATAATAACGAATTATAAGTTGAAAAATGATAGAAAATTATCTCCTAATTGTAGGGAAAAAAATATGAAAGAGGGAAATAACATTAGTTTTCTTTAAAACAAAAAGACCGACCCCGACCGAACTAAATCGACTACAACCAAACCGATGGATATGTATTATATTTGGTTTGATTTGGTTTTAAGAATTTTAAAAATTGACTAGAATGGTTTGGTTTTGGTTTTAACCTAAAACCGACCCAAACTTACCCATGAACACCCCTTTCAAATATGAAATACAACTTCATAGCCAAATACTCATTTTAAAATAAAATGAAAAATCTAGAAAGCGAATAATTCTCAAGCCAAAACGGGCCCTAAGCAGGCGTCCTATAACATAAAGGGAAAAAGGTCAAATCTATCTCTGTACTTTGAACTAAGAGACAAATTTACCCCTAATACTTTAAACTTTTCACCCCTACTTCTACTGTTATTAAACTTTGCAAAAATATCTCCAGCCCTAATGACATGCTGACTGGCTGCCCAGGTGGCTTGCCATGTCATCCACCTGGGCAGCTAGTCAGCATGCTATATGGAAAGTATTTTTTTTTTTTTTTTTAAAAACTATTTTTTAAAAAAAAATTAAAAAAAGGTATTTTGTATAATTCTTTTTAAAAATATATGTTTTGTATAGGGACCTATCATCCTTTTGTGAGGCACTCACAATCTTTAGCCTAAGGGACTTATCATCATTTTGTCTTCTCTATACCATGATTTTTTTGTACAATTTACTATGTTTTCTTCATTTTTATAGTAGAATGAACTAAACTGTAAGGAAAAAAAATTAATGTCCAATAATTAAATATTTGATAAATAATTGACTTCCCTATGAGGAGATATTGAATTTTCGGAAGGATAAAGTACGTATATATACATATTAAGGAGAAATATTTACGAAACGTGACTATAGTTTTCTATTTACAAAAAATAACATTACAAATCATATAAAAACATATTTTTTAAAAGAATTATACAAATGCTTTTTTTTTAGAATTTTTTTTTATTTCTTTAAAAATTTCAGTTTTTTTTTTATTTTTAAAAAAATATTTTCCACATGGCATGCTAACTGGCTGGGGACATTTTTGTAAAGTTTGATAACGATAGAGGTAGGGGTGAAAAGTTTAAAATATTAGGGATAAATTTGCCCCTTAGTTCAAAGTATAGGGGTAGATTTGACTCTTTACCCTAACATAAATAGCTTACAATATTTTACTTTAAAATTGGCCTAATTGCTTGTACTAAATTACTTTACTAGTATGAATTATGACCAGACCTTTTAGTACACAACTTGCAAATATATCACTGTACTTTGAATGTTCCCCAAAACAAGCCCAAACACATTTCAACACCATGTGCTCCTTACTACCAAAATATCTCCGATCCAAATCCGCCACTCTACTTAATTCCATGATGTTTCAACGCCATTTTTGTAAGCTTCCAATAGGAGTATCTAAAGAGGAACTGTTAAGAGAAAGGTTGCAGCCAGAACTGATGCCGAGACACGTAGCTATTATACCGGATGGTAACAGGAGATGGGCTAAAGAGAGAGGTTTGTCACCAGAAAAAGGACATGAAGCTGGGAAAAAAGTGCTAGGGGATATATGTGGTTATTGTTCAAAATGGGGAGTTAAAGTTTTTTCTGCTTATACTTTCTCTACTGAGAATTGGTCAAGAGATCTATTTATAAATAGTAACTATCTTTTATTTTATTTTTTATTTATAACTAAAATATTTTCTTTAATTATACATTATAACTAGTGTGTCTCTGACCTCTCAAATCTATTTCTCTCTCACTCTTCTCTTTCTCTCTCTCCGTTCCCTCTCCTGCCTTCAGATCTATGAAATTTACTTCCCTTGCCCTGACACTCCAAATGCCGCCCTCGATCTGTTAGATCTACTTCCATTGTATTTTATTACAAAATGAAGAAAAAGGTGGGAACTGTTCTTTGTTAAAAGGTGTTTACTTTCTGTCTCTTTTCCTCTGCCTATCTAGAGGTTCAGGTAGTGCGCACATCGATTAACCCACGAGTTTCTCGGTACTTTTTATTATTCCTCCGTTTCAAAAAAAATTATCCTACTTTTTTTGTTAGTCTGTTTTAAAAAAATTATCATTTTTTTATATTTAGAAATAATTTAACTTTATGAGATGATTTACGGCCTCATAAATATTTAAAGCTTATTTTGGATCATATATATTTTTATTTTTTTATTTTTTAAATTTTATATCTAGTCAAAAAAAAAAAAATCTTTTTGGAACGAAGAATATAACTTTGTCCAGTTAGGTTTGGATAAAAATAATCATTTTATTTAACTTGAGACCTCATAGTTCTCAATTCACTTTATTATCGATTGGGCCACGTTCTTGGGTGCATTAAAAAAGAGTTGTTTTTAAATGTTCTCTTATTTGAGTAGTTCAAAGTGAATGCATAATAGAAAAAGTACTTTACTTTTTTGCTGTAAACAGGGGAAGAATAATGAAAGTCATAGGAAAGTGATATAACTAATATAAGGTTCTAATATCTAATGATTTGAACTTGTTAAATAAAACAGAAAAGCTCTTCATGTCTTTTAAGAATAGCTGGCCATGTGAGTTGTGACCTTATTTCATTGTTTGGCTGATAATGTTTTTCCTTCTATGTCGCATGACTCACATTATTGGTACAAAAGTTTCACTTTTAACAACAACATACCTAGTATAATTCCGCAAGTGGGAGTTTGGAGAGGGTAGAGTGTACGCAGACCTTATCCCTACCTCGAGAAGAAGAGAGGTTGTTGCAAATTGAAGGTTTAGTTAATTTGGATTGTCCAATTACATTTTCTTACTCTGTGATAAACTAGTTGTTTTTTCTGAAGTATATAAACAAGCAGCAGACATAGGTAAACGTAAATCACTAAAATATTTTAACTTATATATGCGATCAATCACCATAAACCCTTATAGGTAATTCAAGATAATCTGTCATGCAGTCTAAATTCAGACACATTTTCTGTATTCGCGGGCAGGCTGAGGTAACTTTCTTGATGACGAGCTATTTTCAAGGGCTTATTCAGGACTTCATGAGGTATCTTTTTAACTGATGAGAACTCTTCTATTTTGGCGTCAGGGCCAACCAAATACCCCTATTCACCACGGCTTTAACTGTTGTAAATAGTGTTCCAGCAGTTATTAAAAATGTTAGATTTCCAATCCTATTGCATCCAATTTCAAAACATCTACCTTGTGTATGAATCCCATCATCTTTCATTCAATCGAAAAAGACACTAATACCATTTAAATCTTCTTTTATATGGGGCTTTTCAGAGGCGAAGCGACATTATTAACTACGGGTTCAAACACATCCAATAGTTTTTGCTTAAACTATATATTTGTATTAGAGAATTCATCAAATATATATAACTTGCGAATCCAATATCTAATAGTATGAGCTATGAATTTGATGGCTAGTTCAAAACTCATTCAATTCAAATCTCGGCTTCGCCTTTGGCTTTTTTTTTTTTTTTTTTTTTTTTAAATTTATCATGCAATGATCATGAATTCACATTTCTTTTGCTTCTTTCTTATTTTTTAGTCACTTGGTTCCCTTTACAATTATATAGATATATCACTCCTTGTACTTATTTTAATGTTTTAGGTATGGGATGAAAATGTCCGTCATTGGTGATAAATCAAATCTTCCAAGTTCTCTTAAAGAAATGATAAAACTAGCTGAAGAAACAACAAAGGACAATACAGGGCTTCATTTTGTGGCAGCACTTAACTATGGTGGTAGATATGACATAATACAAGCAACTAAAAGAATTGCTAGCAAAGTTAAGGATGGAGTTATTCAATTAGAGGATATTGATGACAAATTAATTGACCAAGAATTAGAGACTAATAAGTGTTTAGAATATCCTAATCCTGATTTACTCATCAGAACAAGTGGAGAGCTGAGAATTAGCAACTATATGTTGTGGCAATTGGCTTATAGTGAATTCTACTTTATGGATAAGTTGTTCCCTGAAGTGGATGAAGCTGATTTTGTAGCAGCTTTAAGGTCTTTTCAGCAAAGGCAAAGGCGTTATGGTGGACACAAAATTTAATAGCAGGACAGCAATAAAAGAGTTTTAATGTTTATTATTGATGTTTGTAATCTTATGCAATAAAACTCTCAGCATGTTGCTATAGCTTCTTTTATGTTGTGATGGATTTCAAACCTTGAACTTTGATTTGACATGTTCGTACTGTAGCAAGCTAAATTTACAACCACTCTCTTATTCAATAGAACTAATGGGGAAACGGTCCAAATTTGATGTTGGACTTTGCGAAATGGTTCAATGTTGTCCTCGGTAAACTACATACCTGTAACCTTGCAAGATTGGTCAGAATATATATGCCTAAGTTTGGGCAGGTTGGCAAGTACTCCCTCTATCCTGTTATCTTAACAAAAAATGCGCATATTAAGAAATCAATAATGCAATGTAAAGTTTATTAAAGTACCTCTATATAACAAAAATAAATTATTTTTTCCTCTTAATTAGAGCATGCACAAGTTGTAATCCTTTTGACGTTGAGATTCCAACAATACCAAGTTACTATGTGGCTTTTAGACGTTACTTTAAATTGTCAGTTTTTGTCTATGGATAGAGTTAAAAAAATTAGTCAATTTATGTCTTGATTTCCTAAGGTGACACTTATTATGGAACAATTTTTTTTGGGTAAAGTGACACTTATTATGAGACGGAGGAAGTATCATTTTTATGAATTTTGACACCTCTACCTAACACATGTGATATAGGGCATCTCAACAAAATTGGTGGCCTAAAGCTGATCTTAAAAAAAGGCCCTTATTAATTAATAAAATTTATATATGTTTATTTGGTTTGTTTTAGTTTTGTTATGATCGTGTATGGACTATGAGCCCGTTTGGATTAGCTGAAAAAAAGTGACTTGTAAGCATAAGTGCTTAAAATAATTTTTAAGTGGTGAAAGTTATTTTATAAATAAGTAGTAACGTGTTTGGATAAAAGTACTTAAAGTGTTTTTTAGAAGTATAAGTAGTATTGAAATTAACAGAAAATATAAGGGATAAAAGAGTAAAGTTGTTGATCAAACCAAAATGGTTTTTAAGCCCAAAATATAATAAGTTGGATTGAACAACTTCTTGGTTTTGACTTATTTTAAGCATTTTTTAACTTATAAACACTCAAATAAGTTAAAAATTAGCTTATAAGCTGGTTTGACCAACTTATGTATTAGACCCATTTTGCTTTATTAATTAAAAAAAAATCAGTGGGGTAACACCCAATGACCTTGCCATTAAAAAAAAAAAAAACAATTTATAAGTCAATCCAAACGAGCTCTATCTTTTACTTATCTTCACGCATGGCGGATGCAACAGGTAAATATCAGGTTTATTGGAATCCGATCAGATGCAACATGTAAATATCGGGTTTATCGGAATCCGATACTTTTAACGTGAAGCATAAATTTATGTATAAAAAATCACTAAAATGCAAGAAATAGTCACTGTAACTCATTGTTTTACAAAAAAAAAAAAATGAGTTCAATGCAAAAAATCTTAAAGATTAAAATTATAAAATTTAAATTTTGGATCCACCTCTAATCTTGATCATAACCACTTGCTAGCTGCCGCCATCGAAGCTATTTAGTAATTACTCTATTCACCAAGGTTTCAGGACTATTTATATCATAATGTATATAATATTTTCTCAAAAAAAAAAAAGCATAAACTAGTATCTTTTAAATAATAATTATTCTATAACATACATATATAATATAAAAAATTGGGGCCCTTAATTTGGAGGGGCCTAAAGCAACTGCTTTAGTTGCTTCCCCCGTGAGCTGGCCTTAATGTTCTAGTGAAAAGTAACGGATACTCGAATAGTTGAGATGCATGCAACAAGAGCAATAATTTGGTGTTTTTCAGTTGGATGATTTATAATGCAGTAGGAATGTTTATATCAAGAATTTTAATTAGTACCCCGATCAGGGGCGGATCCATGTAAAGCATGGGGATGCCACGCCACCCGGATGTCTCAGGTGAAATTCTATATATATATATATATAATATGTGTATAAGATCTCTATATATTGGTCCTGCCACTTTGACTAATAAGTGAATGCGCGGTGCCATTGGTAAGAGGCCGGATATTCCTGTCTTAAGATCGCTAGTTCGAATCCCTTTGATACATTATTTAAAATTATTTTAGCTATCAGATAGCTAACCCAATTTCCTTGGTAAGTAGTTTCAGTGACGTTAATAATAATAATTTGTGGTTAAAGTAGGTTTGAATCCTGGACGCCCCTAACTTTAGACTGACCCCAACCAACGAACCAGAGCTCATTCATGCATAAACGGAAGGTGTGATACTTCTTATAAAGCTCTATAAATACTAACATCGTTTATGTCTTGATTTGTTTCACATTTTTCGCTTTTCGTAAATCAAACATTTTAATTTTGATCGTGTGTTAACTTTTAAATTTTTCAAAATAAAATTTACATATTTAGAAACTACATAATAAGTACTATAAGTCACCATAATTAATAATTTAAAATATTTAAAAGACATATGAGATAATTAAGGTCAAAGAACAACTCGTTTGACTCTCAAAAAGTGAAAAGTGTAAAACAAATTGGGACAGAAGGAGTACATACGTTAAAGCGGTATGACACTCGAAACTTTCAAATCCTGGATCCGCCTCTGACTCCGATTGTTCTATGTGAGAAGAAGTCAAGAGGTTTCAAGTAAAAGTTGAGAGTCTCTTTTTCTGTATTTTGTTCCCACTGCAAAATAAAAGCTCATTAGATAAGATTGAGTTAAACGAAAAGTCAGGTTCCTATTTTTGAGATTAAAATACCAATACCAATACCAATACCAATCGTTAAAAACTCAAAGGGCTCTAAAAATTCATCAGTTACTTTGAAGTTGAAACATCTTTCTCCTCTCTCTATATATAACTTCATCCTTAAATTACATTTTATAAAGCAAGAAATTAATTAATATAATGAGTGTGAATATGAATGTGATCAAAGTTAGCCCAGTAGGAGGACGAAGTGGAACTGTTTGGGACGAAAAGGGAAAAAGCGAAATAGCCAAGATTTTTGTTTCCGACAATGGACAATCAATTTGTTCACTTCAATTCGTGTACGTTGAGACTGACCACTTTGTTTCCTCCAACTTACATGGTACTGCTGAACTAAGCAAAAATTTCACTACTGTAAGTATCCTCCCCCCACAGTACCCTTCACTCAATTCCACGTGCGAATTCACTGGGTATGTTGTTGTTGTTATTATTAATACATGCGAGTTCAATATACACACATATATATACCCATGCTAGAGCGTTTCCTCAAGCGGAGTTAATATATAGTGAGAAGTCAAAAGGATTCAATAAATATACACACACAAAACGACAACATATTGAGTGAAATCTCACAACGTGGGGTCTGCAAAGGGTAGAGTTTAGCGCAGACCTTACCCTTATCTCGGGAGGTAGGGAGACCGTTTTCAATAGTCTCTCGGCACAAGGACAAGCAAATCAAAGCAGTAATATATATATATATATATATATATATATATATATATATATATATATATATATATATATATATATATATATATATATATATTACATGACTAATCAAACTACATGCTCGTTAGAGCATCTTCCCGCGAGCATGGAGCCTACTTCTAACATAATGGGTTCTAAGTTTTGAGGTTTTCTTGTTGAAAATATATGGATTAAAAAACTTAATATTTATAGTTCTACTTTTAGGATTTTCCGCACTCACATATTTGGTTTATACCAGACCCAAATGTTTATTATTCCACTAATTTTAATTTATTTACTTCATTTCCTTTTATACATTGTTAGGACTTAGGTTACTACTGCATTAATATTAATATTTTTGTATTTGTTCATAATGAATTAGGTTTCGTTGGATTATCCATCAGAATTTCTTACTCTGATAAGCGGTACCTTCTCTGCGGGTTATTTGAGAACAATAACATTTAGCACAAACAAGGGTTCCTATGGACCCTATGGCAAGAACCCATCACAATACATGGATCAGTTCAATTTTCAAATGGGAAATGATCGTATGTTTGCTGGATTTCGCGGCACCAAATATGGCAATAGCATTGAGAGTATTGGTATCTATGTGAAGACCATCACATCCTCCATGATAGCACCCAGGTGTTCTCGAATAACCAATACCCCTCAAGTAATGATTAAAAGGGAAGAAGATTAAATCAAAATATGTAGTTTCGTCCTGATAAGTTCCAAGTTTGGACTAGTTACTAGTATTTCTTTATGCTTGTATCGAAAAGTTCTCGAAATGGAGGATGAAAGGGAAGTAGATTAATTCAAAGTATGTACTTCCATCTTGAAAGATTTTCAAAATGGACCCGTTACTAGTTAACTTTATGCTTATTTTATGATCATCTTTTCATCATCTGGTGTTGTGGTTAATGTTAGGGATAATTGCACTCTCAATTATTACTTAGTCATTGGCAAATTTTAATTTTGATATTTATGATATTTCGCTAAATATATCGAACCTTTAGTTAATTAAATATGTGCGTATTTGTCCCTAATTACATAATGTGTTATACAAATTTGTCTTCCCATTTTTCTAAGACAAGCAACCTTTTGTTAATTAAAAGATTGCTCTTAAGTTAAGGATTGAGTTATTCAACTAGAGGATATCAATTGCTAATTAGTTGATCAAGAACTAGAAATATATAAATTAATCTGAATAACCCCTTTATTAAATAGTTTGAGAATGAGAATTATATATCATAATTCATAAGCATGGTTTTTTGTATTTTTATAAAGTTGAGGAGAATAAAATATGAATTATTTGTCGTCGATTTATATTTTCTGAAGCGACCTAAAACATTTAGTCTCTTTAGTGTATTCATTTACTATTACTAATTAAAATAATAATATTAAAGTCAAATGAACTTTTAGTTCAGTTAGACTCGTTAAATAAGGAGGGGGTGTATTTATAAAATTCAAGCAGTAAGCTCGAATTTTTTATTGAGAAGGAAATCTTCCAAACGCATCTACAGCTGAATTTATATATTATCTATATATATTATAGGATAGGCGATGAAGGCTCGCATATTTAAAATCTCGGCTCCCCTTAAGTTAAAGGGAAAACAACACAAAATACTCATAAAAGACAAAATATTTACCCGGTCATACCTTCTCATAAAAAAAATAATTTCGCTTTTATACAGTCTGGCCAAAAATATGTACCCGAGTACCCCTTCGCCGTACCCTTTCTCCATGATACAATATTAATATATTTATATACCATAATAATATCATGGAGGACTGAGAATGTGTCTCATTGAAGGACTGAAGCAGTCCTCTTGATACTCAATGTATGTATATAAGATGATAAAATCATAAAGGTATTTTTAAGGAAAGTGTGCTTTTTTTAATAAATGAATATGATCCTCTATGATATCATGTCAGTATATTGTATATACAATGCGAGTTTCATAAAGGACTCATGAGTAGTTTTGAAGAAATGAAATAAGTTCTCTGTGATACCATCATGGTATATAAGAGATAGCGCGATATTATGAGCCTGTTTGGATGGGCTTATGCCTATAAGCTGCAAACAACTTATAAGCTAAAAAAATAAGTTGGGATAGTCTAACTTATTTTTTTTGGCTTATAAACTGTTTTCAGCTTATAAGTTGTTTTAGATAAGTTAAGTCAAATGGGTCCAATTATTTTTTTGAGCTTATTTTAAGCACAAAATGACTTTAAGCTGGCCAGTCAAATACTCAAAAAAGCTGAAAACAGCTTATAAGCAACTTATAAGCCAATCCAAACGAGCTCTATGTCGGTATCATCATTTTTGGGGCATTTGGATAAATAGCTTTTGGGGCATGGAAGTAAGGGAGTCAGATAATTATTTTATTTGCAGTGGACATATATGTTCTTTTCCCTAAGTTAAAAGTGGGATGCTACAAAAAAGCTATTAGCGGTGACTTAAGTCAAATTCCTATATTTGAGATTAAATAATACTTTCTCCGTCTTAAATTATTTTTTAATTTTTTATTTTACATGTCATTTAAGAAATATTAATAGAGGGGGTATTTGATTAACTTTATCCTTGCTTATGTCTAAGTTATAATATCTCTCCATAAATGTTTACTCTAATTAGGTGTTATCTCCATTTTTGATAAAATTCCACCAAAAGTAAAAAAATAAAAAAAATAATTAATTGTACCTTAAATTTTTAAAACGATAAATAATTTGAAAATTATTTTCGGTAAACACGATAATAATTTGAGAGGGAGGGAGTGCCAATAGCAATCGTTGAAGTTGAAAGGGCTTTTAAAAGAGGAAAAAAAAACTCGACAATTACGTACAAAGAAGTTGAATATTTATTTCTCACTCTCTCTATATCAATATATAATATAAAGCTAGAAATAGATAATCCTAAGTGGCACCTCTCTATGCCCACCATTTCTATTTATCTATTTTCTCAAATTTTTGGCATTTTCTCTTATTTTTCACCTAACAATTCTAGCAGAATGATAAAACAAATCCTATTAATTCCCTCATTAATTAAGTTCTTTCCTCACAATTTTGAGTATACTAAAAGCCTTAAGTTATAAGAAGTCTGAAGGGTAACGTGTTTCATAATGTTATTAAATGTAGATGAGAAGCTCAATGGCCTTCTCTATCATATAGGTATTGCAGTTGCTCTTTTTGTTGTAGGGTTGCATTTTAAAGGAAATATGCAGAAGGAGTTTTCACTCGGATGAAATCAGCTGTGAGTGAGTGCGTTTTTTAAAATGGTGATTGACATTTTTACATTATTATGTTTCGGGACTTTTTTTTTTTTTGAGTGGTGGAAACAAGTGGTATATGATGTGAGACTGATGGTAGATCACTATCTTCTAAATCAGTAACTTCAAATTCTTCATGCTCTTTCTCCTTTTTTCTTCTTGCAGATTTCCAAGCAATTTGCATGTTCAATAAACTTGAGAGGTATATATGTTCTAAATTTTACTCCTTTTATTTTAATTTATGTGACATTTTTTGTTTTTCGATAATCAATTTAACTCGATTATTATGGTTACAAAGTATTTTTTTTCCTTTAATTTTCTTTACTTTGTGTGTATGGATTGTGATCTTTACAATAATTTTGTTTTGTTTCAGATGTCCTCCACGGAAATACGAGGCTAACAAAGATCTGAGTTGTTACGTTCTATTTCCCGTTTTAATATCATAAATGTCATTTCCTTGGTAGAGATTAAAGATATACTATTGTTTTACTTAGCGGCGATAAAAAATTATGTGTTTTTCCTTTCTACGGTAGATATAACATTTATGCTTATATTATCGACAATAATTTAACTCTCCTAATCTATATATATATATACTAAATCTAGGCATTGACAAGGTAATGTGACACCTATCTTAGGCACCATTAGCATTTATCATTTTTGTCAATTTTTTGACATTTTTCTCTTATATTTCCCTTACATGTTTGCTGGAAAAAAATTCCTCTATCAATAAGTCTATGATTGTCTACCTTCATTGCTCAATCAAAAGGTATCTTTAAAAAAAAAAAATTAAACCACCATCATTATCTTTTTGAAGAAGCCCAAAGGTCAGTTTGTAACGTTTGATGAAATAAGTGCAGCATCTCTCCTTCAAAAAGAGCAAGAGTTGGTTGTTGTTGCTACTTGAATATAAGGAGTTGCCATCTGATGATCAGGAAGGAGTAGAAATGCAAAATATAGTAGTGCTTATCGTTTCGGCTGCGGTGGTGTGCAGGAGTAAAAGGATGACAAAAATATTTGTGTTTTGATGAAGAGGAGAGTCGTGTGAAAATCACGGTAAATATAAACACAAACATGATTATTTTTATAATCTCTTTTATTTATTTAATTTGTAACTCACCAAAAGTATTTGCAAGATACAAAAGTTGATCAGTTTGCTTCAAGCCGATACTTTCTAACGTATTCATTGATAAAGTATATACTTGAGCTTTTCTATATCTGGTGAAATTGTTACAGAGTTTCCTCTGTCCTTCAACCATGATTCTTGGAGTTAATGAAAATAGGCAGATTAAAATCACCGAAAAAGACAGTGTTATTTCAGTGTGTTTTTAATCAAGGTGTATTTTCACTATCCCTATATCGATATATATATATTTTCGTTATAAGATCGTGATTTGAAGTTTTACCATGATAAGTTCGAGGTCATTCATGTTGTTCCTTTTGGAAATAAATACATCATTTATGTGTTATCATAAAATTGCCCGCGTTTTTATTAAATAATAATTCATATTCATATGAAATTAGATATGTGAAAGAATCTAAATATGCACTTAATTCAAAAGTTCGCGTATTATTTTAATTGGCAACTTACGAATACTAAAACAATTTAATCATTCTACAAAATAATACTCCACTAAAAGAATTCTATATCAATCTAATGGATGATGTAATACATTCACAAGCACATGCTAAAATCACTGCGAAGTGGATTGCAATTTGTCTTGAGCACTTCATCCATTAGACTGATATAAGTTTTTAGCATATGGCATTAGCAAAAGTAGTTAAGTGGTCATGATACATAATTCTAAATTTGACTCAAAAATAATTTATGTGCAAGCTGAAACTTAATTATGTGAAAAAAGAAAGTAATATGGACTATAATTTGTTACTACTCTATATTTTTATTTTTTCTTGTGCTGAGGGTCTACCTGAAACAGTCTCTCTACCTCCCAAGGTAAGGGTAAGATTTGCGTACACTCTACACTCTCCAGGCCCCAATTTGTGGAATTATATTGGATATGTTGTTGTTCTATATTTTTATTTTTTATGTTAGGAGACTGCAATAATCATTTTTGATACACGATTGACAAAACGACCTAGCTATGAAATCTCAACGACAAGGAAATTACTGCAGCTAACCGAATTCTGATTCTAATAGAGTTCATCACAGTTTTAATTATAATAAGAGTTCATCTGAGTTTTGATTCTAATAAGAGTTCATCTAAGTTTTAATTCTAATAAAGATAATTATATATACGGTTTTATCGAAATAAAAGAATTGATTTTATAAATGGATGTATGTTGAACTATTTTATCTCTTTTTATGTCAACTAAATTTATAATAGTATTAGTTTTAATTTACTAATGTCTTTTCTAACCGCGCTAAGCGCGGCCATATCACTAGTTACTATATGTAATAAGGGAGAATGGGACGATTTTGTCGTCCCCAGTTGGATTGCAACTAATGCCTACCAACTAATAGGCTTTCTCTTTCAAATTCACCCTTATATTTGTCATTTATTGCATCTTTACCAAAAAGTGTTTTGCAAAAATTCAGGCACTTTTAAGCCTCTTTTAGTAATATATGCCCCTTAAGCTAACTTTTGCAGGTGACAATAAATGTACTTTTTTAACAGGTGACATCAAATGTACTATAACTTTCATACGCCTCACTCATTTTCATCCTACTGTATATTGTTTTATTGCTCAATACATCAATGTTTTTTAAAATACCCATTTGGTCATAAAAAAAAATCCAATTTTTTTCCCACTTTATTTGAAAAATAGTATTGATCAAGAAAATTCCAAATTCAATTTGAAGTTGTATTTCAAATTTTAGAAAATAACTTATAACTTCTTTTCATTTTTTTTTTCAATTCACTTTTCACTTTTGAAGTTATATTTAAGTACATTCAAGCATGAACATTGTTCCAAATATTCTTTGCAAAAAGTACAATCAAACACAACTCCAACTCCAACTTCAACTCTATAAATTTCAAATAAAGTGAAAAATATTTAGAATCAATGGCCCAGAAAAATATTTAGAATCAATGGCCAAACGCCTACTTAGACATATGAATTATGATTTGTTCCAATTGAGCACTTAAACACATGATAAAGTGTTCCTTAGACATTTTCAGTTTAAATTTTAAGAATACTTTTTGTGTGTATTCTCAAGTACCCATTACATATAAGTTAACTACTTAAAATATGTCAGCTCCTTTAATTTTGCGCATTAGTGTGAATAAGCTGTAAAACTTCATAATTGCTTCAATTATGACTTATGTGTATAATTAAAGGAAACGACCTATTTTATGCATGTGTACTTAAATAATTTTTAGTTTCCCAAGCAATAATAATGTCAAACAAAGTGTAACAAAAGGGAGCAATTTTTTTTTTTTTTTTTTTTTAGTATCGTTTTTTTGTTTGGGGTCGGGGGGAGGGGGTTTAAAAATGGGGCAGTATTTCTTTAGCATAGGGAAGCATTGAAGCTACTTTTGTGTTTTAAAAAATGATTAGAATATACATTTTATAAAATAATGTTCCACTTATAAATGAACAAAAGGAATAATATCACTTTGTCGTCACATAAAATTTTGGAAAGCAAAGAAAAAATTAATTATATTAAGAAAAGTCCTTGTCCTTGTGCTAAGGGTCTACCAGAAACAACCTCTCTACCTCCAAGGTAGGGGGTAAGATCTGCGTACACTCTACCCTGCCCAGACTTCAATTTGTGAAATTTCATTGGGTATGTGTTGTTGCTGTTGTATTTCAATGTATTTATAATTTAAATGAAAGTAACATTTACTAACATTTTAGCAAAAGAATAAATGTAGCATATATAATTGATGTCTCTTGAACCCAATTCTTTTTCTTCTTTTTGGAAGAAAATGTTATAGTTCATAACGGATGTTGTTAATCACACTTATGTTACAACTAAGTTTGAGTTCAAGAATTATCAAAGTCTAAATCTAAATAAATCCTTTAAATAAATAAAAAATAAGAGACTGTATGTCATGTATTTGCTTGAAGGTAAAAAGTAAGTCTAAAGTACAGATAAAAAAAATCTTTATTCAATTTTTAAATATTTTTGTGCAACTTAATTTTCCGGAGAGCCTATAGTTTTTAGGAATTTGCAGAAGGTCGAACTAATTTTTCAATAAGTTAATGTCACACGAGTGGGAAAAAATGTAATTACATTTAAGTTTACTCTTAGTTTTGGGCCCGGACTTAGCACGGGCCAAATGACACCGGTAAGGGGAATAGGGGAATGCACAAGTTTTTGTCACATTGCAAATAAAAAATTTTGATTGGTTGATTGTACAAGCGACTTACACGTGGGTGCTACTCCTTTTCCTTGGCTAATCCCGCATTTAATGCTCAATTCCTTTTCTTGAGTGTTGATGTGGGCCCCTACAAATTTTTATGATTTTTTCTACGCCCTTACTCCTTTCTATTTATATTATGGCCACTCAATTCACTTTTATTTGTTCACTATTTTAAAAATAGATTTTTACTTTTGTTTGTCCATTTTATTATATCAAGAGAAAAATAATTTATTTTTTTTATTTTATTTTTAGCATTAATTATTTATTTCAAATTATTTTCCAAATCCAATATAATTATACACTAATTAATATGGGTATCGTGATAAATTATGCATTCCATTTATTATTTCTTAAAGAATGCGCAAATGAGTATTTTTAGCTTTTATATTTAGTTCAATACAAATAGTTTTTACAATTAAGTAAATATTAATAGCTTTATTTTCTTCTATCAAATTTTCCCTTATTTAGATAAATGAATTTTTATATAAATATTAAATTAGTAGTATTTAATTAAGAATAATTTAGTGAAAATGCCTCCTACTCTCCAAGGCTAAGTAATATTTTAAAGGGTACGTTCGAGCTAAAAAAACCTGTATAATATAAACCTGAGGGAGTATTAGATTACTCTTTACATTTTTTGTCATTATACATTTTGGTAAAATTTAAGTTACTATGAACACATTTTCGTTTCTAACGAGAGCATTAATAAGATTTTACTAATCACTCTCTTTTCATTTCAATTTACGCGGCACTTTTCATTTTTCAAGACTTAATTTGATTAAACCTTGAAGTTAAATTAATTTAGATCAACATAATATTTTTAATTAAATTAAGATATTTAAAAACTATACAATAAGTACAATAAATTACAATTTTAACTGAGGATTAATATTTTTAAGCATAAACTACATGAGAAGAAACAAATTGATTTGTGAGGTTCATTTAATGAATTTAATTTTTTTCTTAATTTCGTCTAAAACTAAGCTTAAATCACTATATTTAACTAACATAAACTCTTACAGTATGAAATATCATGAGTGAAATTAAAACCTAATAAATACCACGAAATTTGCTTCTATCTATAAGTAAAGAACTTATATACTCACAAATTCATAAAAATGTCGTTATTTTTCTATTTTATGATTTTCACCGAGTTGTAATTACTTATACTCCTATAATTTAGATCATGTTACGTTAAAAAATGTTCAGTCGCTTGTATCTCTGTGGTATTTGATAATTATCCCACCAAACTTCTTTCCTCATAAATAATTTTGTGTTTAAAAATTATCTAATTAGAGTATTAGGTAACTTAAATAACTATGAAGACTTATCAACAATACATATTTAACATATCACTGAATTATATTAATTATGCGGTAAAAAAATATGATACAAATTATACTTCCTAAAGTAAGATTATTATTACTTATATATCTCGAGTTTAAGCCCGGTCCTCATGTAACTAGTATGTATATATATAACTTCATGCATCCTCAAATTAATAACCCGTCTATATACTACTGCTGCATTTCATAAACAAGAAAGTAATATAGAGTTTGAAAATGAATATGGTCAAGGTTGGCCCAGCAGGAGGAAAACAGGCAACATCTTGGGATGAAAAGAGAAAAGGGGAAATTGTCAAGATTTATGTTTCCCACGGGCAACTTGCAATTTATTCACTTCAATTCCTCTTCATTGAGAATGGCAACTTTGTTTTATCTGACAGACATGGTGCTGCACACAACAAAAACTTCACTACGGTAAGAGTCTCTTCCATTTTGATGATTCAATTATCAAATAAACTACTAGAGTATAATTAATAGCACATAAAATAACATTGTATGTCAATTTGGGTAAAATAATTACCCGTTTTAGCCCATATTTGTTTTCTTACACGCTATAGCCTTCGATCCACCGGCGTCGTCTCCCACTGTTCCCGTCCAAACAGCCACCAGCAACCCACCCTTTCTCCACCACCATCTCACTGTCGCCGTACAGCTCGGATATAGCCAGATTGGCCGATGATTTGAACCCCGATGAAGTCACTTTTGCGACGTTTCATGCTGTGTTTGACGCTGCCAGAGAAGTCGCAGGAGAGGTTGTCGCCGGCGTCGTCTTCGTTGTACCACCAGATCTCCCGTCGATAGTGGTTGCGCCGTCTTCGTTGTACCACTAGCCCTAATCTAAATTTAGTCTTTATTTTTTATAATAGTATAAATTGTTCTATGAATACGAGGGGTTTTAGTTTTTTTCAAGTATCCAGATTCCGTTCTCTTTTTCTTAGTTTTTGTTCCCAAATGGGGGAAAAAGCATAAATTGACCCTTAAACTTTTCTTCAAAAGTCATTTTTACACTACCCATTACACACCTAATATATTTAAAAGTGATATTTTTTATCCCCCGATACAATATGACCAGTTGCACTAGGGGAGACACTAGGGGAGAGTGTACACAATCTCTCCCCACATCAATGCCTTGTCAATGCCACGTCGAAAAATCCTCTAATTTTAAATTTTATATTTTTTTCCATTCCCCTCCTCCCTCACCCTCCCTTTCTTCGTCATCCCTACTCTCTTTCTTATTGTATAACCACCATCGTTTCCAATGAGCTTCAATATTTTCCAGTGAGCTTCCATTTTTTCCGATGTTTTTCATTTTTCGGTCACCAAATTTGCATCTAATCTACCTATAAAATAAATTTTATTATTTTTTATGATGTGTGATTAAACTCATCAAGCTATTTTCAAAGAAAAAAAAAAGAATGGCAAGGAGGAACCACTGTTCGTCCTCCCTCGTCACTACCGAGAGATCCGCCAGCCGTGAAGGCGGAGGAGAATGGAGGTGGGGGGAGCGAGGGTAGTGGTGGTGAAATGACGAAGAAGGGTTTAGGGGTGGGGTAGGGTGGTGTGAAGGTGGAGGAGACAGGAGCGTGGTGTCACGACCTAACCCCGTGGGCCGTGACTCGTGCCCGAGCTGGGCACCCGTACCTACCTATTTACCCAATCGGTGTAGCCATATCTTATTCACATTCAACATATAATAATTAACACAGATTTTTTTTTGAAACGGGCGCATATATCATACATAGCATACCGAAGCAGGAATACATACAAACCGTTGAGGCCGTCGTAGCAAATAGGATCACTTAAACGCAAACCACAAACGTAACCGAACAACAGCGACCCACGACCCACATATATGTCTACAGGCCTCTAACAGACGTAACAGAATCATATGACGGGACAGGGCCCCGTCGTACCCCTGAATATACACGTACATATATATAACAGAAAAGTATGTACCAAAAGGTGAGCTCCAGAACAAGGGAGCACTCCAAAGCAGCAGAACAGATAACCTAGGCTGTCGGGTCTCTCACACGAACGTCTGTACCTGCGGGCATGAAACGCATCCCCCGAAGAAAGGGGGTCAGTACGAAATATGTACTGAGTATGTAAGGCATGGAATACAAAAAAACAGAACCATATCCGAAGTAAGCAGTACGGGAATGAGTACATTATCCAAATTACCAACGCGCTTATTTTCCAATCGCAAATCGTACATACAGAGGTCATATGTCGAAAATGGATCAAATCCAGAATATCAGAATGTTTGTTTCCAGACACAAATCATGCATGAAAGAATCACATATCATATATCACGTATCTCAAAATCATATATCCGAAGGAGTACAGAAAGTAATAGCTTATTCAGAATATCAAAATGCTTACCTTTGAAACACCAATGATACATATCAAAATCATGCATAGGGCACAGGAACGTGGTCGCCACTCCTGCCTTTGGCGCCACAACACATCGTAGCATATCCACGGTAACCCCAGGGACATATACCACGCCGGGGAACCGGACACATCATATCTCATAACATATACACGGTACCCCGAGAACCGGACATATACCACGAGAACCCGGGGGCCAGTCACATCATAATCCATATACACGGTACCCCGGGAACCGGACATATACCACGAGAACCCGGGGGTCGGTCACATCATAATCCATATACACGGTATCCGGAGACGGACATATACCACAATACTCCGGAACCGGATACATCATACTCCGTATACACGGTAACTGGGGACGGACATATACCACAGTACCCCAGAACCCGAAACATCATACTTCTTTTACACGGTAACCGGGGACGAAGAGATACCACAGTACCTCAGAACCGGACACATCATACTTCGGAATTCATACATGGAACCTGACCCTCGAACAAGGGCTCGGCGATCCATCCGCACGATACATACCGGCCCGGGACTCGGCGAAGGAAAACATAACATATGCACGAGCAGAGTAATGAGAAACCAAATGCACATAAATCAAGACTCGATGGAATAATCGAACGTACCCTCAGAATATTTGTGACAGATTACTCATAACGAATGTTTATATCAGGATACGTTTATCAAAATACTTATATCAGAATACGTATATCAGAATACGTTTATCGGAATACTTATATCAGGGTTCTTATATTCGATTACTTGTATCAGAATACTTACATTAGAATTCTTGTATCAAATACTCATAACGGATTATTTATATCAAATTACGTGTCCACATCAGAATATTTATATTGGAGCACTTATATCAAGATACTTATACCAGAATATTCATATCGAATTACTTGTATCAAAATATTCATGTCAGGATATTTATATCGGAGTTGGGAACACTCATACCAGATTACTTGTGTCGGAGTATTTATATCAGAATAGTCAAATTAGAATACTCACGCCAGTGCTTCTAGATGCTTATATCAGAGGATACGTTTATCAAAGTACTTATATCATTAATCAATCGTATAACATCTCGCTTATATCCGGCGGGCTTGTATCAGAAGTGAGTCAGAACCACAGGCAGACTTAGGAACACATTAATCAGAGCTTTAGAAATCATAGAACTCAACGGAATAGTTAAAACAACTATCGTTTAGTAGTTGGAACAATACTCAATAATTTCCTTTAATTGTCGTGCGGGAATAGGTCAAATAGAACAATAAGGGAGGATTCGGGAATAGTGGGCCCACCTCGGGTCAACAGAGGTGGCGTACACAAATCACATACATTAAGTTTTATGAAGTCACTTATGAAAGTTTTAGTGTCATTTGGTTCCATTTGGGCAAGTTATAGAGGTTTACACACTTGCTTCAACAAGGTATACAAAACTTAATTCAATTCTATTGAATAAAAAGGGGTCGAATTCAAACTCGGATTTCTAGGAATAGAATCGCCCCCGAGGCTCGTATCCAAGCCTAATAGGTCTAAGACATGCCAAAAGAAGGAGAAGTAAAGCCTTACATACCTTATTCGCCTTTTACGTTTGTCTAAATTCAAATCCCGTTTCGTCCAAAATCTACAATTGGTCACATTTACCAAATATTAGTCATAAGGATTTAAGAGTTCAATCTTAACCAATACTTGTCTACAGAAATTTGGGCAGCATCTCCCCTATACATAAGGCATCCCCGAGATTTAACTCGGCTCCAAATGTCAACAACCATAGCAACAACAATACCAACAACATCAACAATCGAATTAGAACGCATTCTAGCATGAATGGTATTCTTTTCCAAATAATGCAACAACTTCCAATCCAACTTTGCACCTTCAAATCAATATCAATATTTCCATGTTCATTACTAATCAAGATCATTACAATACCATTCGGAAGCATTTCATATCATTTTACCAAATATTCACAAAATATACAAAAATTTTACCAAAATCATAATTCGTCCGAAACCTCTAATCTTCAACATAAATATTCATAACACATTTTCATCTTCCAATTTCATCAACAATAATCATAATTTGCACCTTAACAATTTCATTTCCATAATTACATAAATCTATCATAAAATCACAAAACTTCCCATAACCACTTAACAACCAATATTTCATGCCAATATGGACTAGTAGCCTTCCAAATTCATCAATCAACATAACAATCCACATTTAAAACTCTATTTCCATAATTACATAAAAACTACATTAAAATCACATAAATTCCTATAATCATTCACAACCATTTTTCATGCCAACTTGAACCATTTTTCTTCTATTTCCATCACAAGGCTTCAACAACACAATTAACATAACAAATAAAATTTTAATCATTCCTCTCCATTAACTCCATTTTTGGACACACACATACACACACCCACCATGCAAACTTCCATATTTCCATAAATTCTATCTATTTCTACATACTACAACATAAACAAACCTTCATAACATAATTAAAAGGGATTAATTCTTACCCTTCACTCCTTACTTCTTCACTTGATCAAGGTGTGAGATTGATGAAACAAGTACTCTATCCTCCCAAACAACTACACCAAGTTGTAGAGGATCCTTGAATTAGTGGGAATACAACAAGAAAATAATTTTGGAACTAGATTTTGAGGGACCAAAAATTTGGAGCTATGGCCAAATGGCCTTCTCTTTTGCTCCTTTTGTTTTCTTTGTTTTTCTCCTTCTCACTTATCTTGAAAGTTCTAGGAAATTTTAATGAATAATTGGCCCTTTTATTAATTTATCACATGATTAATTCCATGGGCTTGGATCTTTTTTTTTCCCAAGCCATGGACGGCCACCCTATTGGGTTGGGCCTCATTTTCTCTTTTTTTTTTGGGCCTAACCCGGTTGGTCCCGAGTTGGGCCTAGTGTTGACACCCAATTTTGTCCCGTCTCTCTGCCAAAATACCTATTTTAAGCTTCTAATATTTTGAAAAAAATAAAAAATATATATTATGTTTACTATAATTATTAGCCTCTTATCAATACCGCCATTGTATCATTCTATCAATTATTATTATTTATCGTATTTTATTATTATTATTATTATTCACAATTTTTTATCATTTCAGTATTTTACCAGCTTACGCACACACATCGCATTTTATCTTTGCATAATTAAATAATAATATTTATCTTACTGTGGATTTTCGGAATATTATTGCACGGCTATTACGCCATTTTTTATCTGAACATTAATGTTTGCATATTTTATGTCGATCAATATTTTAACACAAGTTATTTAAATAGGTCTCTTATTCAAATTTAGAAACCAAATTATTTCTTGCACTCGGTCCGTATTTTGACTTACCGGGCTCCAAATCAAATCCCGATTGACTCCTAATATTTTTTTGGACTAGTCCATATCTCTTATCTCAATTTTTAGAATAATTCGTGTTTTAATTTATTAGCCTATTGTTTTAATACCCAGTCTAAAATTGACCCGGTCCACTCGTGGACCGGGTCCGATCCATTTTGTCATTCGAATAAGGGAAAAGGGTTCCCCTTCATTTTCCCCACTTTCTTCCGCCGCTCCCTTCTCACCTCCTCTCCTTTCCCTCTCTCCTTCTCCGCCTCTCCACCTCCCCATCGCCGCCTCCTCATCCAGCCAAACACTCCATCGCCCCACTCCTCTTCCTCCCCTTTACCCCTAAACCCTAGCTGCCACCCCATCCTCTTTTGTTCCCACGTTACCCCCACTACTTTTCCGACATCATCACACCCATATCCATCATCTCCACTCACGCCCGACATCTCCACTCCTCACTGCCATTCCACTTCATCGTGTCGCTCTTCTGCCATCCCTCTGTTCCACTCCATCCTCACCACGTGACCCCCATCCCGCACCCATACCTCTGACACCACGTGACCATCATCTCCACCACACCCATACCCCCACGTGCTCTGACATCACCACGTTACTTCTCCCTCTGTTCCTTTCGCCATTTTTGTCTTGAACCCAAAACCCTATAAAATGGGGTTGATTCATCGATAAAAGGGGGGATTTTTCGGATCAGTAAGAAACGCTCCCAAGAATCAAAGTCTTTGATTCGCCAGATTCACCTTTAAAATACAAATCTTTGATGGTTTCCAGTTCTTTTTTTTTTAAACATCGGTTTTCAATTTTCTCGATATCGTCACGAAAATATAAAATCTTGTTCTGTCCTTGTCGAATTTTCGTTTGAATCTGAGTACACGCGAGTTCGAATTTCGAAGTGTTTCGAGGTATATCGGAAGCCCGAATCCCATTTCGCTGCACCCCAAAAAGGTTTGTAGTTCCTCCTTTTCTTGTTTATCTCTTTCAGCAATTTTATTTAATTCTCTGTTTGTAGGAGTAATTTTCTGCGTCGGTGTGTATTTGTGTGTTTTGGGTTTAATATCCGTTAGCAAGTACATGTCATCATGTGTTTAATTTGATATTAGTTAGATTAGTGTGATCCTAGTTAATAAATATTATCATATGTTTATGTCTGCTTAGCCTTATGTAATCGCGAGTATGTGTTTTAGGTAGGCTTTAGAAGTCGTCTGATTATAATGAATACGTGCTAGCATATGTTTGCTCAGCTTAATATCGACAGGAGTACCATGATAGCTTCTTTGTGATGTGTTAAACACAGTTGATTTTGCATTTTTTGTGAGCTAAAACAATAGTAAAATGTGTGCTAATTGTGATGACTCTCGGATATTTATATAATCTCTTGGTCATAGTCTTCTAATCAACCAGCAGCTTTATCAAATGGTCGATTACGTGAGATGATCTAGTCTAAATGATCACTCTCTGTTAGCATAGTTTTGCATTATCTGTGATTTTTTTAAGAAAAGGACAAATGCCTTACACATATTGCATGATTGTTTGTTTTGTTCAAATGATGATGAACTTGATTTAGCTACACCAGTTGTGTCCATAGACTTTTTTTGTGATGAAAGTTGTCAGAGGATGCCTATATGATATGTTTGGTTGCATTTTGGTTGGTTGAATGGAGCTTCAGTTTGAAGAAATCAAACTCAAAGTGTGTATATCACCATTTGCATTTTTGTTGGTTGAATGGAGGTTCAGTTTTTGAAAAAAATCAAAACTCAAAGTGTGTATATCACCATGATCTCTATGTATATCACCATTTGCATTATACCTACACTGTTCTGATCAACTTCCTATATGTTGATATTGATATATCTTCATTTCCTGCTATCCTGCCTGGCATAAGCATTTTCTTTCATCTCTGGGCATGTTTACAGTTCACATCCTATTTGTTTCTCTGTTTTCACCTAAATGTTTTAGCCATTTTTATCCTTTAAGAGTTATTAGGAATTTTAGACTTGATATGATGTTGAAATGAATTTCGGAATCAGTTAGATAGGATCGCTGTGGGCAAAAATGAAACTGATCAACTATTTTAACACTCTAGCCCATCTGTTTAACTTGTCTCCATTTAGTCAAGTACAAAAATTGCTGGAAATGTCGTTGGATATTGATAAATATAGGCTCGTTAAAGAATATCCCTGTCTCGCTGATTTCTTATAAGTAAGTAGTCTAAATGTGCAAATAGATACTGTTTATTAGCAAATATGTATCAGTGAGTCTCGGATGAATTTCGCCATCGGTTTGGGTGTTATTCGACCTTGTGCACTGTTGCAAGTATATTTCAGTTGGTGATGTATATTTATGTGTCTTATTGATATACCTCTTTTAGACAGTTGTGAACGTGCGTACATAAGATATACCTGAATATACATAATAATATACATAATCTCTGATCTGTTTTGAGCTTATTTTTTACGTGTTCAACTTCATTCGTTGATTGCATGCTAATTCCTTTCTTTTCATTTTTTTTTGCATGATCATCGCGTACGAGACCGAAGGACTTATCTCCTTTCGTATTCGGTGTTGGGCTAAAAGCCCAACGAAATCCCCCTCTGTCCAGCTCTGTCCGCAGCCAAAGAAACAAAAGTAAATTCTGGGCCAAAGCCCAAATAAAACAGCAGCAACAATCTCGAATGGGCTGGCCCATTTAATATTGTTTGGCCTTTTATTCTATTTTTTTTTTTGTTTTCTCTTGTGCATTTAACTTGTATCTATGTAACTAACCCTTTATCCTATTTTATTCTCTTAACTTAGATAGGTTTTAGTGTATTAATGGGCTCAGTTTAGTAAGGGGCTAATTTAGTTTAAGAAAGACTAGCAAATCATTCCATTAGTTTATTTCCCTTCTTTTTCATATTAAATGTCTAATATTTTTCTATTTTTTTGGAAATGATTAATTTACAAAATGGTATGACTATATATTCTAAGTAAAAAAAAGAAATCGTTTTATCATAAACGTTTCGAAACGTTACTAATACGCAAATAAAACTCAAGTATATTTTATAAACAACTCGTCAAATTTGGAATCAATCATGCATACTTTTACTAGGCATAATTAATAAGAAAACTCACTTCCTTTTGAATCCTACTATAAGCTTAGATTTTCTTACATTGCTATGTTCACGTTATATTTTCTACAAGTCTTATTTTAAATAGCATTTACTGATTTCATATAAAATCTTAGCGACATTTTGAGCTCTATTTAAATAGCATCTAAAATTCTTATTATGCAAAATATCTTTTACGAGTTTTATTTCTAAATATCATCTTATTTAAAACTTTTAGCAATATTTATAAGTCTTCTTTAAATGGCATTTTATCTTAACAATGCTTGTAAGTTTTATTTCATGAAATTATCACATTTCCTACAAATCTTATTAAATACCATTTTCCATTTGAGGCTTCATCAATATTTTCAAGTCTCACTTATTTTTTAGAATTTTCTTTACGTACGTTATTATGTTTCTGCGAGTATTATTTTAAACAACGCTATTACATTTTCATCTAAAAACCTTAACAACATTCATAAATCATATTTTCAAAAAAATGGCATTTAAAATCTCTTTTTATACAAATTATTATATTTTCTGTAAATCTTATTTTGACCAACATTTTTTTAAAAACTTTAGCAATATCTCAAAATCATTTTCTAAATTTTAAGCATTATATTTAGCCTCAATTAATTAACCTAAGTTTGATCGGATAACCGTAAGTTAACGGATTTTAAAGGATGCCTAACCCCTTCCCTTTAGGATAATATAGAGCCCTTACCTAGAATCACACTGGTTAAGTAGACTATTAATTGAGGTTTAGTTTTTAACTTTCCCTTAGTTAACCTCTAGGTGTCCTAATTCACCGTTAAATTAATTAGGTGGCGACTCCTCAAATAAAATAAATAGGAATCACCAATACGTCATACTCCTAAATCTACCCGGTTAAAATGGGGTGTGACACCTAGCCCACTGACCTTTCGACCTTAAAACGTCCATATCTCCTTGTACCGACGTCACCTGGGAACCCACGACCTATGGTTGGAAATCTAATTCAATTGTCTAAAACTTCTATTTCTTGGTATTTTTCCAAATTCCAAACTTATAATACCGTTTTTGCCCCTCAAAGTCAGGTCACCCGAAAACGTTTTCTTAAAAATATTCGTTTGGAGGGCTTCCACTTTGATTTGGCCCAAGGGTCCTTCGTGAGTTGTGTTTAACTTTACATATGTGATTCATATAACTTGTCACATGTTCCAAAAAAAAATCTTGATGTGTGGGCCCCACCTCAGCTTACAATTAATCCGGCGTTCAAAAATACGGGATATAACACGTGGGGTGGCGATGGCGTGAAGCTAGAAGAGAAGGGGGTGGGGTGGGGGGAGCAAGGGTGGTGGTGGTGAAATGAAGAAGAAGGGTTTGGGGGTGGGGTAAGGTGGCGTGAAGGTGGAGGAGACGGGAGCGTGGGGTGGTGGTGGTGTGAAGCTGGAAGAGAAAGGGGTGGGGTAGCGTGGGGTTGGGGGGGGGCAGTGGTGGTAGAGGAATTAGTTTTTTTATTATTTAGAAATTATGTTTTATTTAATTTTCATTTCACTTGCCTATTTTTGCATTATAATTTTTGTTTTTACTACATTAGCTTTTAGGGGGTAAAAAAATGGCACTTCTAAATATATCAGGTGTGTAATAGATCGTCAGGACATTTTAAGTGCGAAAATGAATTTTGAGGACAAATTTAATGATCGATTTTTATCTTTAATAAAGGTGGCCAGATAAGATTTGAGTTGAAGTAAAGTCAGATTCCTATCTTTGAGATTAGAAGACCAAATGCCAATAGTTGAAGTTGAAAGGGCTCTAAAGAAACTCAACAGTTACATAGAGCTGAAGCGTCTTAGTTACTCCTCAACTCTAGTCTCTATATATACACATAACTTCATACTTAAATTAACAACTACATTTCATATAGCAAGAAATTAATATAATGAGTGTTAATGTGAGTATGATCAAGGTTGGCCCTGCAGGAGGACAATGGGGAACTGATTGGGATGAAAAGGGAAAAGGCGAAATAGCCAAGATTTTTGTTTCCGACAGTGAATATAAAATTTGTTCACTTCAATTTCTGTTCGTTGAGAATGGCCGCTTTGTTTTGTCTGACAAACATGGTTCTGCTACAACAAGCAAATACTTCAACACAGTAAGTACCCCCCCCCCCCCCCACACCACAACAAAACAAAACTCCACCTAACAATAGGTACAATACAAATACCTAATTAATATTAATAATTTTTTTTATTGTCCATAATGAAGGTTGCCTTGGATTTCCCATCAGAATTTCTTACTTCCATAAGTGGTTTCTACGGATCCTCTGAATTAACATCAATAACATTTGTCACCAACAAGCATACCTATGGACCATATGGCGCAATGGCCCCTTCATCAACCTGTGAGGAATTCATCTTTCAACTAGGAGTTGATCGTTGTTTCGGTGGATTTCACGGCACTAAATATTCTAATCACATTGAGAGTATTGGGGTATATGTGAAGACCCTCACGCGCTCCATGATCACACCCACAAACTCTCAAGTAAGAGTTACCCGTCGAGTAGCGGTTAAAAGAGAAGAAGTTTAAATCAAAATATTTTCTATCTTGAAAAGTTCCAATATTGGACTGATTACTTGTATTTCTTTATGCTTGTATCCAAAAATCCCCGAATGAAGATTGAAAGCGGAGAAGACTACTTCAAAGCATGTTCTTTTATCTTTAATTTTTTTTTTTCTCAAAGTGGATCCGCTGATATTTATCTTTATGTTTATTTGATGATAATGTTATTCTTCTCTATGATGCAACGTAATATCGTCGGTGTCACCAGATACCGTTCGGTGATAAATTAAACTAAATAGTATAAAATATGCAAAAACAAAAAAAATTCTCCTTAGTATCTTTCATTCAATATTTTTATTTAGAATATATACGTTAACTTTTCTAAGTATAAATAAATGAGACAATGTTTATGGCACTAACTCAAAGTTGAGTGATTTTGTTGTTACAAAAAATATTAGTGACTTAACGTGATAAGTAAGCAAAGTTACGTTGAGTTACTTTTTCGTTATAAAAAATATTTTGGTGTCTTTTTTGATATAAGAAACCGTAAATTAAGTGATTATCCGTGAAATTACCTCCTTTTGTAGACTCAGCTCTTCTTTTTCTACATGGTTTAATTTTTAGTTTTAAAATTCTAGAAAATCAACTTAGTAACATTAATTGGTAAAAGACTACTAAAAGTGATTCTAATTGTTAAATCCTAAGCCTAACCATTTCCATTGTAGCCTACGTACGACAGCTTTGGTAAAATTGTACTGGACCTAAGCAAAGAGAAGACATAACTTAAGCTAAAAAAAAAAAAAAAACGCAATAAATGGCAATTTTTTGTTCCCCCACCGCCACACGCCACCCCCCGCCCCCCCCCCCCCCCCCTCCCTCCACAAAATAAATAGTGTTTAATTTGTATCCTTCCGCCTCTCTATATAATTATATATACGTATATATTGATTTCATCGAAAATTATAAAGTAAACATTATAATAGACAAAATGCTCAGCGAGATTTAACTTTTAAAGATTCGAGTGGCATTTTATCTCCTTTTAATAATGATTTAAGGTTTTTTTTTAAGTACAATAATATAATTAATTTAGACTATACCACTTTTCAACTTTGTAATTGCATTTAAAGAATTAAGGCTAAGTGTGCTTCAATTGGACAATCTTGTTTGCTTCCTCGGCACATATTTTTGTGATAATAACTTTATGTTTAACATTTTGATACGATGTCTTAATTTTCAGTGGCTCGACCTTTGATGGCCATTCTTTATTCTCCTCCTAATCACATTCTCTACTAATCACCTTGTCACAAATGTCTATTCCAATCCAATTCGTATTCGGTGGAAAAAAATCTTCAATTCCTGTTCTTTCACAATTTAAAGATGAAATGGCTTGACATCTGATGGCTATTCTTTTTTCTCCTTCTAATCATATTCTCTACTGATCACCTTCTCACAAATGTCTATTCCAATTCCAATTCATATTCGGTGATAAAAAGATCTTCAATTCCTGTTTTTTCACAATTTAAAGATTCAGTGGCTTGACATATGATGGTTATTCTTTATTCTGCTCCTAATCATATTCTCTACTGATCACCTTGTCACAAATGTCTATTCCAATTTCTATTCGTATTCGGTGGAAAAAAGATCTTCAATTCCTGTTCTTTCACAATTTAAAAATAGACATCTGATGGCTATTCTTTATTCTCCTCCTAATCATATTCTCTACTGATCACCTTGTCACAAATGTCTATTCCAATTCCAATTCCAATTCGTATTCGGTGGAGAAAAGATCTTCAATCCCTGTTCTTTCACAATTTAAAGATGAAAAGGGGAGCAAAAATATTCAAACACATGGTAAACAGAAATGCAACGTCAAATCAAAAAGAAAAGAACCTTATGAATACGATAATTAAGTACTATGAGGGTTCTTTTGTAGTATGTCAGAGTTATGCGGATATTAATAAATAGTAATATATGATTCTTAAATCTGTATTGCAACAGATCGATGTGGCGATGCTTGAGAATAAACACTACGGCAATGAAAAGAGAGAAATAAAAAAGTTGTCCCTTATCCATAACTAATAATTGCCCAATTAGGATTGGGAGGAAGGATTGAGCTAAAATAGTACGAAACTTATTTCCTTATACACTTCTTCAACTTTTTTAGTAGCATCAATATCTATTGGTGACCTTAATTGGCTGTGATTTATTCGGAAACTGTAATCAGCATTTAATACTTTTTCCGCTGTTTGAAAAAACTGCAAATAAGAAAAAACTCTTTTTCTGTCCTTAAAAAAGTTAGGAATTGATAACCGTAGCAGGTTGACATACTCTGAGAGGTAAACTTTTTCGTCATATTTAAACCAATATCATATTAATTTAATTAATTAAGATAAGGCGAGAGAAAAATAAAACAAAAATTACGAAACTGCTAAGATAAAATGATACAATCAGTTGTAGAAAACGCGAATTTGACTATATCTTGTAATAGATCTAAAACTATTCATACTTAAGACAACACCATATAAAATTAGATTAATGAAGAATAACCAGAAAAACAAACACAAATTAAAAAACAAGAGAATAAGAATAAAAAATTGACTTGTGTATGGTGTTACTAAATCTATTCAAATTATTAATACTTTTATCACCCAGTGAAATGATTTTTTGTACCTTGTAATTAGTAGATGCACATTATTAATTTATTATTAATTCTACTGTGACTGAACCTGAAATAGTTAAAAAGACAAAGCAAAAGTATTATAATAGTAATAATATAAGATATAAAATGTTATGTTTTTTATATTATGATTAAAATTCTTATTTGGAATAGACAATAAATTAAAATAATAGTAAAAAAATATAACATCTTACGCTGGCAGTAACACGTATGTATTATTTTAGTTAGTATATTGGAATAATTTTAGTTAGTAAAATGCTGAAATACTAGTAATTTTATAACGGAGTAATCTAAGTAACTTGTTAGATGAGTACAAAACGAATTTACTTTGGATATATTAATTTGTAAGAACAACAATAACAGTTTTCAAATGAATGTTTGTTCCAAACAAACTTAATTTGTAAGAACAACAATAACAGTTTTTAAATGAATGTTTGGAACAAACAAACACCAAGATTTTGAAAGTTCATTTCAACCAAACACAAAACTTTACAAAGAAATGATTAACTTGAGCCAAACAATAACTCTATTATTGAGTAAACTAAGGTGCCGTTTGGCCATAAAAATTATTCAATTTTTTTCGGAATTTTTTTTCACTTTTTTCACTTTTGGGCGTTCGGCCATAAATATTCGGAATACAACTTGAAGTTATATTCCGGAATACTGAAAACTCAAAAAACTTATTTTTCAAAAGAAATTCACTTTTTTCGCTTTTTACAACTACGTTTCACCAAAAGCTATTATTTCAAAAACTATGATCAAACACAACTCCAACTCCAACTCCAATTTTAAAAATTCCAAAAAAAAGTGAATTTGTTTTTGGTATCTATGACCAAGCGCCTGCTAAATATCATTTGACTAAAGGTGCAAATATTTTTTTAAAAGGAATAGCGCCAAATATCTCATGACAACACGATTCATCACATTAGTATTTATTTTAAAAAATCAGATGATATGTATTAGAGGAAAAAATAAAATAAGTTGAAAAGAAGAAAGATAATAAGAGTACAAACATATACTTCCTCTGTTTCAATTTAGGTGAATCTATTTGACTGAACACGACATTTAGAAAAAGAGTGAAGACTTTTGAAACTTGTGATTCAAAATAAGTCTTGAATATTTGTGCGGCTGTAAATCATTTCACAAAGTGAATTTGTTTCCAAATTAGGAAAGAAGTCGTTCATTTTGGCACGGACTAAAAAGAAAATAGATTCACATAAATTGCAACAGAGTAAGTATTAACTTGTTTAAGAAAGAAGTCATTCATTTTGGTACAGATTAAAAAGAAAATAGATTCACATAAATTACAACAGAGGGAGTATTAACTTGTGCAATGCAAAAACATTTTGCGCAAAAAATGAAGAAACAAACAATGACCAGAATTTGATTAGCTCCTGTAGGCAAAATTCCCCGTGCCATTGACCATAAAGTTAGAATAAGCAGTCGCCAGTAAAATACGTTCTTACTTGTTTGATATGTAAAACTGGTATTTTTGACATGTGTAATCTTTTAAAATATTTTGAGAACTTACATGATATATAGTATAACACCACCCATTGAGGAGAATCAAAGAGAGAGTCTGTTGCTTCATCTATAATATCAAAATAGCTTGTAGCAGAACCTCCAATTTATGCATGAGAAGTGATATAAAACAAAGAAGATAATAGAAGTGATAACATCATCTCCTTCCCTTTTAATATTCATAATCGAAATAGAAAATCTCAAGTTGGATTTGTGAAATCTCGTGAAACCGAACAAAGCTCTTCTGGAATATCGATGGATTTGGATTCAAAAGATTCAAAGTCCAAAGAGAGATATTATCTTGAGATTGAAGTACAGTGTTGTTGTCACGCCCTGAACCATAGCCTGAGCGTAACACGACACTCGGTGCCTTACTGCATGTGACCGAGCGAACCACATGGCTTGCTGAATCATCGTGAGGCATAACATGAGCGGAATATAACGTGAATGCATGATGAGCCTTTATAAAATGCAATAAGTCATAATACTTAATCAAAATACTTGTTTAAACATGAGTGCGGAAATAACATGAATGAGCCAAAATGGCTATACGACTCTGAAAGTGTGACATGACATAACTGACTTGTCCAGTCTGTGAAACCTCTAACATAAGTCTGAACATGGAAAACATACTCGCTGGGACAAGGCCCCCAGCATACCTTAGATGCATAGCTAATCATAAAATAAAGAGTTGACTAAACCCCGAATGAGATGGAGCTCACCAATAAGCTAATATGAATGTTGTCCTACTGTGCAGATGCGTCGTCCTATAAACCAGTACCTGCATCGTGAAATGCAGGCTCCCGAGCAATAAAAAGGGACGTCAGCACATTGAATGTACTAGTATGTAAAGCAACTGAATGAAATAACATGATAAGAACTGAAACTGAAAACGCGGACATGAACATAAGCATGAGCATTAGCATGGGTACATATATATGTATAACATAAGTAAAACATGATAAGTAGGGAGAGCATTTCATAAACCGACAACATGATATCACAACGTGGATACGTGGAGTCTGGTACCTCGCCGGACCAGCAGAGTCCCCATACCTTGCCAGGGTATAAGGTGGTAACGTGCCTAATGGATCCATTCAGTGTAAAATTAAGGAATCGTCCTAACTGGGCGGAGCGATCCTTGTCCTACGGTGGCTACATAGTTTTAGGCTATCTGAGCCTTCTCGGTAATTCGTGCAACTCCCAAAAACATGAACATGATATAGTTGGCTAAAAAGCCCATGATTTTCGTGAATTAACTTGTACTTGACTTGTAATCATGATTTCATGAAATAACTTATAAACATGGTTTCATGAAATAGCTTGTATTTAGCATACATGTATCTTGTATCATGACATGAAAGTAATTATATAATATAGTTGCATGAAAACTTGTAGATATGTAGGATATTCATGAAATAATCATTCTTAGTTAAAAACATGCATGCAAGAACCCATGGAATACAAGATATGAGTTTTCATGGATTACAGACTGATTCTCAATAATCATATGGAGTTATTAAGAACACAATGATAGAATAATAGCAATTCATACACAATATAATCATGGACATGGACCTAGGGTTATCATGAGTATGGTATAGAAACCATAGTTTTCATCAGGATTCATACCTTATGGATTAAGAGGCGTGGGGAAGAACAATGATGTTCCCACACGTAGATAGCAACTCTACAGACCTGGTAATGCTCCAAAACTTGAATTAAAGACTTGAACTTTGAAGAAAATTTCCAAAATCTTGAATCTTGAACCTTGAGATGGGTTTTCTTGAAAACCCTAGGTTAGGAGTGACCATTTCTTATTTAGATTACAAGGATATGTATTAGAATTGACTTGGAATAATTGGAGTAGGCTTACCTTGGTGTTCTTGATGATGGGAGAGGGTAGGAGGTCGTTCTAGGTCTTGAAGGAATGAAAAATAATGATTTGGACTGATATGGACGAATATATACTGTTCTAGAAAATTGAATTTTAAGCCCATTAAAATACTGATTGTATTTTGAAATACGGTCCGTATTTCGTGTGGACTACATTGCGTCTCTTCAGTAAAATGGTCATAAATCTTTGCATAGATGTCCGTTTGACCCCCACAATATACCGTTGGAAAGGTATTTCAAAGCTCTACAACTTTAATCAAGGAAGTTTTCCCAAATTCCAAATACGTTTTGAAATACGGGCTGTATTTTGAAATACGGTCCGTATTTAACAATGTAACATCCAAATGCCAAATTCCAGAATGCTCAGAAATCTTTGGTACCAGTTTACGACTTGAAATATGGCCCGTATACTGAAATACGGTCACTATTCATAGGCGTAAACCCCCATCTAGAGAAATTCCAATTCCCACATTCTTTATCTGATTTTCTAAGTCTAGGATCATGGTCAAAGCTTAGGTTATAGGTACGGAATGTTACACTTGTTTTCTATCACGTCAAGTTTTTTGTTCAATTCCTTCTTATGTTTTGGCATGTAAAGTTTGTCATAGAGAGAGGTCCACAACCAAAAAACTTCTGGGCAGAAATATTAACGTAAATACGTGGTAGTTAGAACAATTGTAACTGTTGGAAGGGGTGCAAATCTTGGATGTTTGGAGGCACGGGTTTCTTTGGTTCCAATAAATACATAATTAGTAAATTAAGCTTTTAAGTAATAAGGGTATTATAGTAATTTAACTTTTAAGTTAGGAAGTTCTAGTTATATATATATATATATATATATATTATCATTTGTGATGTGCTTCTTTTGATATTCTATTTATTTCAACCATATTGACTATTTTAGTTTATCCAATTTTAAGTTTATCTCATTTATGGTAATACATTCAACTAATTTGAAATCTTAACTTCTAGAGAAGAGAGATAAATACGAAGGTTATCCCATAAATAATTGTCCAAAATTGATTGCTATTGTGCCTAGCCTTGGTTATTAGTTACATTATATTAGATTTGTTCTCAGTTTCGCCAATTTTCACCTAACAATCAATATTGATCCTTCAATGATGATCGCAAAAACATAAGATCCTTTCATAAGATCTGTTCTCAATTTCGCCACATTTTCACCTAACAATCGATATTGATCCTTCAATGATGATCGCAAAAACAAAATTGAGATTATTAAACAAAAAAAAACATACTAATTTTTTTTTATTTTAAAAAAGTGAAATAAGTAAATTTAGGTCACGAACCCTAGCTGCGGCGGCGTTCTGGAAACCTCTGATTCCCGGTCCTCCAGATCGAGATCTCCTTGTCTTTTCCGATGGTGCCGACCGCCGACACTGTCGTTGGGATGCCGGTGAAGGGAAGAAGAGAGATAGGGGCAGGAAGATGGGTGGGTGAAGAGAGATAGAGAGAGAGAGAGAGAGAGAGAGGAGGGAGTGGGTCATTTTTTTGAAAGATTTAGCAAAATGGGTCAATTTTGGTAGCATTACTACCCTAATTGACATAAGGTGTAATTTTTTCAATTTTTATTATATGCTTTACATAGCAAGATAAAAAGCAAATGAAGCAACCGATAGTACTGCCCTGGAAGCAAAGAAATGTTTAGGGATATTATAATTTTTTATTGTTTTTTAAAAAAAGGCTAAGCATATGCAGAGCGAAATAGAAAGTGGTTCATTTAGAATTCAAATCATAAAATGTTTCCTTATTTTTAGCTCTTCCATATTTAAAATTCATTCTTATTTGTAGCCCCCATCAAACCTTTCCTTTCAGTCTAAAACTCTTTAACCTTTTGTTTTACATGTCTTTATATACAATCTTGAAACTAGAAGAATAAATAAAATATGGATATGATCAAGTTTGGGCCAGTGGGAGGACCATCAAAGGAGGGAAGTACTGTTTGGGATGAAAAGGGAAAAGGTGAAATAGCAAAGATTTTTGTTTCCACCGGTATTGGCTCAAATTTTATTTTGTCACTTCAATTCCTCTTTGTTGAGAATGGCCAATTTGTTTTGCCTCAAAGACATGGTGCTGATTACAACTATGACTTGGCTACAACACTACAGTAAGTATATCATCTCTCTCTTTTTCAATGAACTCCGTGTATGACTTACATATGTGCACTTTGTTAGGAACGCTACTTTTTTTATTTTCCAGTAGCCATTTTGGGATCTGACTAAGTCCGATTCACATCGATTAATCCGGATTCGAGGAAAGTTTCATTTTAGGAGGGGTGGGAGGGTGGGGGTAATGTTATCCTTAATAAAGACGACTTTATTCACATTGTTCTAACTTGAGATGTCTAATTATGTTGAACTTCTAGGAAGTCAAAAGTGTTTTTTTTTAATTTTTTATTTATTTTAAAGTGTTGACAACCTTTTGAGAAATCAAAAAAGCTTATTTTTAACCCAAAAAAAAAGGTATCTTTTCTTAAAGAGCTGAGGTATGTAGACAAGTTTGTAAGAAAAAATAAGGATGTTCATGTACTAGCAAAAGTTGAAAAAATTAGTACCACCCACTCCCCCACCCCCCCACCCCCACCTCCACCCCCACGAAGTAATTTTGAATTGTTGATTAACTATAAATTATTATTCTGATATTGACAAAAGTGCTACTCTCCAAAAGAAATTGGGAAAGTACTCAAGAAAAAACACATTTTTGAGACAGGCTATAGGAATGGAGTACTTACTACTAAATATTAATTACTCTAATAAATTTTGATGAAGGTTATATTGGTATCCATTAGAATTTCTTATTGGGATAAAAGGTACCTACCATTCAAACGGTTTGAGATCAATAGCATTTGTCACCAACAAAGGTACCTATGGACCATATGGCTCTGAAAGGCCCATGATACGCAACAAAGAGTTTGATAGTCAAATAGGAAATGATCGTTCTTTTGGTGGATTTTCACGGTACCATACAACAAAATAAGTTTATTGAGAGTATTGGACTCTATGTGAAGCCCATCACATCCTCCATGATCACGCCCACGACAAATTCTACGGTGACACAGCCCAAAAGAAGGAAGAAGAGCAATTAATTCAACATACTTATATTCAATCTAGTTGAATTCCAAATGAATCAAGACAATCAGTTACTATTTCATGTTATGCTTAGTTTTTTCTATGATTGATAGATCTTTTTGTATTAAATCATTTGGTGCATTTTGGTTAAGGTTATTACGTGACAATTATGAACTGGTGGAGTTCATTACCAACGAATTGAGAGGGTTGAATTATTAGTAACTAGTGAATGTATTCGCGCTTCGCGCAGTGATAAAAGACATTAATGAATATGCAAAAATAATTTATTTAAGTTTAGTCGAGATAGAAGAGATTAAAAAAATTATGTACATGAATATAAAATTAATATTATAAATTAAAAAATCACAAATATAAATCTTTTCGTTAGAATTGTCTTTACAAGATTGATTGTTCTTTCTAAAACATTCAAATGTCATGTATATATAAGAACAAAACTCTTTTACGACGTAGAACTTTATAAATTTATGTACATGAATATAAAGTTAATATTATAAATTAAAAAACACAGATATAAATCTCTTCATTAGAATTGTCTTTTCAAGATTAGTTCTGTTTTCTAAAATAATATTCAAGTGCCACACATATATATAAGCACAAAACTCAACTTTAAAGATGTACAATTACAATATTATTTATTTATATCAGTAGTGAAATTTCATCTCAAGAGCTGTTTTTCGGTACTTGACCTTAACACTTGTCGTGAAAACTTCATTGGTGGATATGAAGGGTTTGGATGGCATAAGCAATTATTAGGAATTTTATGATTCAATTCATTGATGGAAGGATACTTTCAAGTTTATTTCTCTAATTCATAATAGCTATCTTGACTTCTTATTATATATATGTTAAAATTTACATTTTTTTTTCCTTTTACATAAATTGATATTTCGATAAACTGTAAATCCTTATCGAAAAGAATTAAAAGTTGAAATTTTCAATCCGATGAAGTTAAAGCCAAAATAAAGAGTTAGGTCTCCCTTCTCTAAACTTAGGAATTCTTTCCTTGTCAAACACGCTTCAAACACCGGAAAAAGAATGCGAGAAATTTAATATGTAGTACATGAAAATCAATAATGACTTTTGTTACATGAAAAAGTCACTGATATGATATTCATATGAAATGAAACAACTCCACACCTTCAAAAATCTTTCTTTTTTTTTTTTCAAAATACTCCATTGCTAATAATCCTCAATGAATTCCTGCCCACTTCACATACTTTAAAACAAATTAACAGTGAGCATAAAAAATGACATACCTCTTTTTTTTTTTTATTAACGTTGAATATAAGATATAACCTCTCAAAGAAAAAATTAGCGGGGGAAAAATTAAAAAGAAACTGTAATCTCTAAATTAGCTAACAACATCAAAAATAACTCCGGTAGAGAACATCTTGCAGCACCCATGACACCGATACATATTAAGATTAAGAAAATATCACATGCATGGGAACCTAAACAAACTACTGCTCTATAAAAACTGAAGAGCCTAAATGTATGTGTTGTATAGGTTCCTTGTAAATTCTTATCCAAACAATAGAGTTAGCAAATTAATTGATCAAAAATGGGCGATGATGAAGTTGTACGGCCATTGATCAAAGAATCAATAAGAAGCATTAATATGAAAAAACTCTTTTCAATTTGTACATATGTGAATTTGACACTAATGTTTTACAAGGATAATATATTTTCATATCCCTCATATAGCAATTTCAAAAGTTACTAAAAATTAAAGGAAGCACGAAACAAAATGAAAAGACAAAAAGAAAAAATCAATTATGCATCATGTCGCGGAATCAAATTTAATTTCTTACTTATCATCAACCTGTACCAAAAGCTCCTAACTCGAGTTGACCAAATATCACCTGACAAGAGAGCGTGCGGCAGAGAGAAATGAGCTTTAACTCTTCATTTCATGAGTCTATTTCACGAGAATGTTTTATTGCATTGCATATGTGGTTGTTAGATCTTAATTGGTAGGAGAAACGACGTCAACTACAATAAGTCTGCAAACCCAAAAGGATTAATTAATGACTTCCCAAATATTCTAAGATGGAAATTTTTCAATTACAATTTAGATGTCTTCCTATTGGTTGTTGTAACAAATAATAAGAGATCGTTGATAACAACAAATCATCAAATTATATACGTTTTACAGGAATGTTAAGACAATATCGTTCATCAATTTTTATTTATCAAGAAATATAAATATCATATCTGACCTTTTCATTATAAGGCAGAGCTGTACTTTCTATAAACCCATAACAAAATAATATTGCCACTTGTCCCTCTATAAAATTCAATGGACATAATTTTAGTTCGTGCTTGTTTAGAGCAAAATGAAAGAGAAATGAACAAAGTAAAATTTATTGAATGATACAAATCAGATGGAAAAATTACTCACTGACGGCTAACAGTGTAATCGGATGATCAATCAATGTAAAATTCATTGTAATCGGATGATCAATCAATGTAAAATTCACTATCAAATTAAGAAGATGAGATGGTCAAACATATATATAGGTGATGATCCTAAATATAATATAGAATGAAAATTTGCTGACTTTCCAGGAGCAAAACTTTATTCATTTTTTACGTTACAAGCATTAGGAATTTAAGTTAAAAGATAATTAATTGTAATTAAGGAATTTATCACCAAAATGCCTCAAATAACTCATTCTGATCACGGGACTCTATGGTCAATTTATAACTGATGTAGAGACATAGAGTCCCGTGATCAGAATTTGATGGGCAAGTAAATACATAAAATGGAAGAAAAATGTCAAAAAAGGAGAAAAAGATAAATATCATTAGAGAGGTGTCACATCACCTGTTCTATTCCTAGGTTTATATTATATATAGATTTCATGACTGTTTTTGTCTCTTCATAATAAGAAATCAAATTAAATATATTTATGTTAGTCCAGGTTTAGAATTTTTTTTTTTTTCATTTAGAAGATTGTAGTTATTGGAGTTACCTTGTATAATCTTCTACTTACATTATAACTTGTTTGGTCAAGCTTTTAAATTCAGTCTATTTTAAAAAGTGTATTTTTTTTTTTGCAAAAGTGTTTTTCAAAAAGTAATTCTGGTAAGAAGCAATTTGTGTTAGGCCAATTAATTTGAAAAACACGTTTGATTTTTTAAAAAGTGCTTCTTATTTTATTTTTTGAGGAAAAGTCACTTTTGTTTAGCTTCTGAAAAATAATTTCTGTTACTCCCTAAAAACACTTATTTTCTCTCAAAAACTTGGTCAAACACCTCACATTTTCAAAATAAGTACTTTTTCGATAAAATAAGCACTTTTGACCTCTCAAAAACTTGACCAAGCAGGCTCTAAGACAACTCTCCAGTGGCGTGAGCAGGATTTTTTGTAAGCGGTGTCGAATTACTATCTTTCCCCAGGATCAAATTCTATTGACCTCGTTGCAATTCTGTAACAGCCCAGGCCACTGCATGTAGAAATTGTCCGCTTTGGAGCCTCAACCCCTCACGGTTTTTAAAACGCGTCTACAAGGGAGAGGTATCCAAGCACTTATAAAACACTCTTCGTTCTCCTCCCCAACCGATGTGGGATTCACCTAAACCAATGTGGGATTCGCCTAAGGCAAGCCTTACACTCACCCCCCCCCCCCCCCTTGGGACTCAGCGTCCTCGCTGAGGTTTGCTCCACCACCGGCCCGGCACCGGCTCTGATACCAACTGTAACAGCCCAGGCCACCGCATGTAGAAATTGTCCGCTTTGGAGCTTCATCCCCTCACGGTTTTTAAAACGCGTCTACAAGGGAGAGGTATTCAAGCACTTATAAAGCACTCTTCGTTCTCCTCCCCAATCGATGTGAGATTCGCCTAAACCAATGTGGAATTCGTCTAAGGCAAACCTTACACTCACTGTAACACCCCAATATTTTCTTTTTTTAAAAGTAACACCTCAATTTTTTTTTTTTTGAAGAAAAAAGAATATTTTTTTTAGTTATGTTTCGGGTGACCTGACTTCGGCAGGTCATAACCCCATCCGAATTTGGGAATTTGGGAAAACTCATTAAATGAAAGTTGTATATAATTGAAATACCTTTCCAACCATATATTATGGGTTTATAGGTGACATCGGGATAAAAAGTTATGGACGTTTTAATGCAGAAAGGTCAAGCTGGACAGCAAAATTCGGCCCAACCCGATTCCAAGTCGGGTCAGGCCCAACTCCTTAGCCCATTAAGGGATATTTTCAGCTCCCTTCTTCATTTCCAGACCAAGAAATTTCCAGAACCTCCTAGAGAAAGAGAGAGAAGAGAGTAGAGAAAAAAAAACAAGATTTGATCAAAATCTGAGCTCCAAATCTCAAAGCCCGTGAAGAGAAAAGTGTAGTACGAGTTGTCATCGTCATTTTAAGCTAAATATTGACCTTGGTGAAGGAGATTTTCGTGCTTGAGCTACTGCTAAGGTATGTATAAGATTTATTTTATGTTATTAAAGTGTTTATTTAGAGTTTTAACGGATTAGAACGGAGAAAATAGCATTATAAACTCGCTTGTTGCCTTATTGAAATTTATGGATTGGGGGCTGTTTTGTTGCATTTAGATGGGTGGAATTAATGGAGTTATGATGTATAATAATAGTTGATGTTGTTATTGATGTTGTTGATAAGTTGTTGTTATTGAATTTGGGAGAATAAAGTGTATGAAGATATTGTATACAAACCCGTTTTTGGATTGGGACTGCTGTTAGTGTTTTTATCATAACTCCTTGTATACAACTCCGTTTTGAGTGATTCAAGATGTTCTGGAAAGCTACTTCATATACCTAAAACTTTCATTTGGGCTCCAAAACCCAATTTTGCCTTTAAATACTCAAAAGGGGTGATGAAGTTCAGGGGGAGGTGATGTCCAGATTTCTGTTTTGAACATCCTTCATGGACTGCTGTTAGTATTTTGGGCATATCTTTTTGTACAAAATTGTTGTAGGGGTGATTCGAATTTATATGAGACCCTAAGACATATATCTACAACTTTAATTGAGGACACAAAGTCCAGTTTTTCCATTTACCCATTCGAAACCGAGCAACAATACAAGACAGTAGCGCTGTCCAGAATTTCTGTTTTGATAGTTTGGGTTGATTTTCGTTGATTTCGTGTTTAGTTGTGATGTGATGGGACTTTTGAACTTAAGTAGATACTTATTGTCTATTTAAGGTATATATGCTCTTGTACAAGCTAAGAGGAATTATTTGACGAAGTGGACTTTGGTTGGTCTATGGCGTAGACGATTTGAACTCCTCGAGTTGTGGTAGAACTTGTTGTGTGGTAAAAACGTCAAGGTTTGTGTATAAACTTGAACTTAAAATATCTTCATTTTTCTGGAATTTTGAAGTATCTTGATGAGTTATTTCTTTACTCTTTATCTTATATTATGGTATGGTTATTGTCTCAAGTATTGCAAAACTTTTGCTAAATCGCCCACTTGTACGAATCGCTTGATCATTTTGCATTCTCGTTGGGACTTTGTCCTTCTCGTTATGGTGACTAGTCATCGATATTGGCATGCCCCTCGATTCGGATCTTGCCCATCTTGACTTTGGATTTGCATTTCGTCTTGACGATGGATTTTCGTCCATTTTCGAGTACAAGTGGAAAGCCACTTTCAACACGGTTCTTGATTCTCTTGATATTGGGTGGCGACCCTTGTTGATATGGGCTTCGGTCCTTCTTGATTTCGGGGCTTCGGCCCGTCTTGATATTGATTGTGCTTAGTGTGATGGCATCACGTACATATTGGGTGAAACTGATCATTTGACAATTCTCTTGAATTGAATTATAAGCTTTCTTGATACTTGAGCCTTAGTATATTAGTAATGATATTTTGAAACTCTCCAAGGTTTGTATTCGACACTTTGATATACTTGTGCACTTAGACTTATTATTACCTTATTGAGTCACCTACGGTAAACAAGAGAATTGGAGAATTTAATGGCTCCAAGCCCAAAGTTTATACACCACTAAGCTTTATGCTTAGCGATAGTTGTTTTCTATCGTAGGTAATGTGCGAGATGAGGTATGAAAATGGCCATTTGGAGTAGACTTTTTGGGAGCCCTTGTGAAGATCACATCTGCATATGCATCTAGTTTTTTGTAAATTTTTGGGGACTTGTACATGATACATGTGTGGCACTTATGTATGAAATTTTGAAGGCTTGTGGAAAAACAAGACAATATGCTTGTAACTTGAGCTTGGTAACTTGCTTTGCTATTTTAGGGTGTGCTTTTAACCCAAGTCATGCCATGTACTGAGTTTATATTTTGTTTTGTAATTATGTACAAAGAATGATAATAGTTTTGTGAAAATCACTAGTTTGAGTGTTGTGTATCTTATGAACCCGCAATGGTGTCGATTTGGAAATAAAATTTCAATGCGAAGTTCTTAAATGTGTTGACTATTTGAGAAGGGATTACTATTCTAAAATGGTACTCCGATATTGTATTTTATCTAAGAAATTTTTCGGAACGCACAAAAAAAAAAACGTACTTTCAAATTTTTCGCATGGGCCTTTTTCCGCTATTAAATATAGTTTTGAATATATTTTGGCATAAGTTCCTTCTAAACGGCGTAAGTGTAAAACTAGCTTTTGTTTCGTAAGTGGTATCCTTCCAATGGGGATGCTACAAATTCATTAGAGCCTTCTTCTCTTAAGTTAGAAGGATTTTGAGATGTTGAACTTGATTTTGGAAGATTGGAAGAGGCTTTAGAAAAATATCTCTCCATTAAATTTAATCTGAGAGGAAAGGGAAAAAAAAAAGTAAACTTGGAGTAGAAAAATTGAAACCGCAACAGGCAGCAGCTGAAGATACTTACTTTTTGATGCCAGGGTTTAGCTTTTAATTTTACATTTTGTCTAGTTCCTCATTGGAGAAGTATTTTAATTTCTAATATTTTACCTAAGTTGAATCCTAGTTAGATTGGTTTTGTTTCTCCTAACTAGACAGGGAATTGCAGGTTCGAACCTGACTAGACCAGATTAATAATGCACTCACTCAGGCTTGAACACGGGGAGATCGCGAAAGCATCCACGCACTAAACCAGCAGACCAACGCATTCGATTTGTGTAAGTAGTGTCATTTATTTTATTTGTATATGTATTCCAGCTTTTCAGATTATATATATATATATATATATATATATATATATATATAAATCGACGAAGGGGTGTCGGGACACCCCTGAGCATAAGGTGGGTCCCCCCCTGCAACTCTCATAACCACAGTCTCATAAATAAAGCAAAACTCCTAAATTTATATTATAAGAAATGTATTTACATTTAATGTGCAATGTTCTCAATAGATCCGCATATGTGAATATTACAGCTTTCCAACTCTTATCAGCTCATGTTAATAATTAGTTTTGTTTCATATTATCATCTTTTAATGTTTGTGCACACTGAAAAAAAAAAGGCAAATTTCATCAAAGGTCACTCAACTTGATGAAATTGACTTGGTCACTTATCATATCCGTATATCAATAAAGTCACTCAATTTATGCTTTGCTTTCTAAAAAATAACTCTAACTAGAAAAGGGAACTTTCTCCACCGGAAAGATGACTTGGATGGGCCCAACAAACTTAGTTTTTTTTTTTTTACGGATACCAAAATTCTCTGGCTTGAACCTGCACCTCAGAGGAAAATTTGCATATTCTTAGCCGCTGTGTTATCTTTATCTTTTTTGTTAAGAGTGTTCAACAACTACTATATATACCAAAATATTTATATTTAACTATATATCCGGAAAAAAAATTCCAACAAAGAATGGTCATTTGACCACCTTGGGTGGGTGTAGCTCCGCCCGTGGCTTTGAGCCAGTTGGTTAGATTTTCGTACGCTTCTCAATTTATTACTATTGGAAAAACAATAAAGGTACTTGGGGAGGTGCATTAGCCGCTGATTGGCATGAATGCCTGGAATATTGCTACCTCTGACCCCCTCTGAACTCACTAATAGCACATGAGGATCTAGCCCTCTTGCTATAACCCCTATCATACATACGCTCACTCCTTTGTTGTTGTTGTTCTTCTTCCAGATTCTGGGCATGGGCCTGAATACGAGAAATATCCATTCCTTTCTGAAGTGAGGCCATCAAGCACTCCTTAATCAAATGTGGCCCCAAACCAATGGACGCGATCTCTCATATCAGCAACTATGGCTAGAACATACCTAGCCAAAGAATTAAAATGAAGGCTATACTCTCGTGCACTCATATTCCCTTTGTCTCAGATTCAAGAACCTGTCAGCTCTGGCCCGTCGAACCTCTGGCGGCAAATAATGTCGAAGGAAAGCATCTACAAACTCTTGCCATACTGGGGGAGGTGCATTTACCCCTCTAGAAGGTATCTAGGTGCTCTACCAATGAACAGCCACATCTCGCAATCTATAAGAAGCCAACTCTAAAGACTCAATATCGGAAGCATGTATTATCCGCAATGTCTTTAACATCTCATTTATAAAGCTCTGCGGGTCCTCATCCGATTTTGACCTAAAGAATTCTGGAGGGTTCAGACTAATAAAATCACGGGCTTTAGCACTGACAGCTCTATCACCATGACCTGCACCCTGCCGCTGGGCCTGAGCGGCTACTAACTGAGTCAACAACTCGATTGCATTTCACAAGTCCTGATCTGGAGCAATAGGGGGAGGGGCTAGAGCCCTTCCATGTTCTTCTGCTACTGGAGGAATAGAGATAGCATGCGAAAGAGTGACACTCTAAGCTTCGCTATGTCCTAGCTCAGCCGGAGGATCTTGGCTAGTACCTTCTCCAGTAGCGCTCAGTATTGCGCTAACTTTCTTCTTTCTCAGAGGCATCACTGAAAATTAAACAGGAAAAGATTAGATGGTTGCACTTTTAAAACCTTCCAATACTTGCTAAACATGAACTTACCCCCTTATAACTATAAGATAACCTCATCTAATCTCATTCAACCTTGATATCCCCCCGAAACCAAAACTAGAATCGCGAACACACGACGAATCTCAATGTACAAAACCACGAGTTCCTTAGAGAGAGTTGTCTCGTGCCCCTAGGTATTCTCTACCTACCCACCCCTCCGCAAGGTTCATCCACGGAGGGTGAGTCAGGGCCTAAGATCAGGCCGAAAGGGGTGTAACAGTTATATTATGGATTTTAGTTCGAGAAAATATCATGCATTAATTAAATACTGCTATATTTGATTTTAATACTAAGAAATAGTAGTTTCAGCTATTAACACCAAATAAATCATATTAGTCTTTTAGGATTGCAAAGAGGTAATATATCGGATGGTCACTCAAATATTAGTATTTCACTTAAAAGCTCATAGAACCTATTTTAGGTGATTTTCTCATGAAATTTTGCTGACATGAAATTTTTATTTAAAGCTAGATTTGTAAGAAATAGAAAGATACTCATTTTAACTATTTTATTGACCCGCTCATTCTGTGTTATCTAGTTTACCACTTTACAAAAAAAGCCATCATATATAGATTGTCATTGGCTTATCAAGATTAATAATAATAAACTTGTAAGCATATTACTGAACCGAAGGTGATTATTTAACGTCATAGACGAAGAACGCGAGTTAATAATTCTTTTTAATCATATTGAGACATTAAATAATTAAAATTTATTTTACTAATTTAAAGATACTCAAAATACTCATTTTAAACTTTATTTTAATTGACAAATTTTATTTTAAAGATACTCATTTTATAGTAAGTTAATTAGTTACATTAAGATATTAATTTAGAATTTAAATAACAACACCTCTGTGTTTATAGATAATTTGCTATTTTATCAATTAGTTGCTTTATTATTTTCAAATGTAAAATGGTAATCTTAAAATTTTGTTTAAAAAATAAAAGAAGGGAAAAACAAGGAAAGCCCCAGCCTGAAGTCTGTGTGTAGTTATTAAAGGGAGCAAAGGTCGAGGAGGAAAAGAGGAATTTTTTTCTTTTAAAAACATTTCTTAATGCCACGTAGTGCATAGAAAGTTGTGGCCATTGTGGGAGTGATGGATGATGAGCTAAGCAAAATGGCAATTTAGTCCAGGCAGGAAAATATTTCTATTGTAGCTACAGTACAATTTTCTTTAACCCAATCATGTTACTCCATTTTAAAGTGAATTTATGAAAATAGCCTTATAATTGCCCGGAAGCATGTTGAAACCAACACTTATAATATATATAAGAGAATAAATATTCAGTATCATGACATATATTCAAATGAGATGAAAAAAAAATTTGATTAAAGTGTACAATTTACTAAATTTTTGGTACAAACACGTGTCCATTCATCATTAATGAAATTGGCAAAATTTATAGTACAATCTTACGTGTCATTCCCCAGGGAAATAAGGTACAATATGGAATGCTCTATTTACAATTTATCAATGTTTTGTTGGTCCTCCTTTGGTACTTATATATAATAAGAAATAACTATATATATATATATATATATATATATATATATATTAATTATTATTACGAGTGTGATTTAATTGAAAAATAATTAAACAAGAAGAAAGAAACAGGCTACTATTAATTTGAGTCAAGTCAAACAAAGCTTTCGAAGCAAACAAATCTCATCTCTCTTTTTGCTTTATTTTTGATACCAACAGTTAAGAATTATTTTCCCCTACCTGCTGCCGGAGAAAAATTGTATGTTATGCTTTGGGAGTCTTAATTATTATTTAGAATTTCACTGCAGATTAAGGATACTTTTGGACCTATACAGCTAGCACTGATCATAATAAAAGAATTTTAAGTAGAAATTTTGGACCCAGACAGACTGAGATAGCGAGAGAGAGGAGTTTTGTTTCAATTCTAATAACCAGAGCCCATCTACCATTCGCAAGAGTACGCGTGCTATTATAAAGTGCAGAACACCCGTCATAAAGTAGGACTGCATGAGAATTGTTCGTACACCACTTGATGCACAACTTTTATTGCTTTTCGTACAATTTACTTGAGCTGTGTTCGTCCACAACTGTCATTTCTAATATATAAAATAAATATAATATAACTAGTATGGTATGTCCGTGCGAACGTAAGAAGGAATTAAATTAGACAATTTGTTTCTAGTTTACCATAAAATTTTCAGCAAGCCGGTGAACTTTAATGTGATTGTAATATGCGTAAGCATCATAATTGAGTGTCATAAATTATAACAACACAAACAAAGATATCATTACAAATTTACAATTGAGAGTTACCAAAATTGAGTAGATTTCTGAAAAGGTTGATGGAGCTCATCTTCGATCATCTCAAATTACCTTTAGCCTTGACTGTCAAATCAATATAACTGTTATTTGCATTTTCTTTGCATGTCTCTTTATTGATGCCGAATTATTATTTTGATATTCATCTTCTCTGATTATGCTCTTCTTTTGGTTATCCATCTAAATATTATATTTTATAATAATCTCTATTGTATTGTATTGGAACTAATTTGATATTTTAATTCTTATCTGGTTTGACTTGATGTATGTTTTGTTTTTGGTTGGCTTTTCATTGTTCTTTCTTTTTATAATTCTTGGAAAGGGATAATCACAATGGATTTTTTTTTTTTTTGACTAATAGTCTATATCAATCTAATTCACCCCCTCTTTGGTCGGTTTTCGTTTCTCTTAAAGATAAAAGAAACATTGCTGCATTAATATTACCTTAGACTTTTCTAAAGCTTGTGGAAGATCATACGAACTGATTTACGTTTTGCATTTAACAGTAGCTTAGAGACCATTGTTTCTACTACTCGAACTTCATTAAGTGGCGATTTTTCATCTGCAAGACGTGTGCCAGTAGGAATTTGAGTTATCAAGAAGCAGAATAATTATATTATGCTACATCTATAACAAATCAAGGTTTTGTCCAAGTAATTCATGCATTATTTAGTGGAATAGTTACAAAACAGAGCAGTATTTATTGAAAATCCTTGTTAGGACCTTCATGTTGCCTATCCGACACTGCTGCATCTTTTCTATTTGCTGGATATTTGTGTTTAAAATAAGAACATTGAAGCGGAATTTAATTTCCACTCAATTACAATATTATTTTATACTAATTTTATGATAACGTTTACAGGCACATATTATAATAAAAAATAACTCAAAAATATATCACGTACTGAGTCTATACTCAAACAATCAAAATAAGGTAGAACATATTAGCACCTATTAATTAAGAAGAAATTTACCCCAAGACATGACTTAAAGAATCAATCCCATTTCTTTATTATTTATCAAGTGTTGTAGAAAGCATCTCTATTTAAGATCAAAAGATTAATTATTAAATTTTCACATAAAGTTAGAATTTTTGAGTTCTATTTGGCGCAGTAACTGGTAAGTATGATTATTGAGTCTTTGACTGTGTGAGAATGAAGTAATAAATTAGATTTATTCAGATCAAATCTTAATCCGCAAAAGTCTTTCCCCCTAATTAAATATTTAGTATATTTCTCCTCATTTTATTTTACATTTGAAATTTGATTTTATTTTGAAAATTAATTATTATTGAACAAATATTTGATTTTTACTTAAATTAGTCTCTATATTTCTTTAGATAATTGCAATTTAAAAAGTAATTGGCATATTTTTCTACTATTAATAAGTGAAGCCTTAGGTGCGACAAGGGTGCTTTGATTATTCTATGTTATCTGTGTCGCTTGCGTTACTTCATTTCCATATCGCTTTGAATCTCTTAGCCGTATCTGACCTCTTTTTATGTTTTTATTGAGTCGAGGGTCTCTCGGAAACAGCCATCCTACCTTGGTAGGAGTAAGGTCTGCGTACACTCTACCCTCCCCAGACCCCACGTTGTGGGATTTCACTGGGTTGTTGTTGTTGTTGTTGTAGGTGCGACAAGGGCATATACGTAAATAAATCAAAGCTGCTGATTTTAATCTGCTTCTTCTGGTAAACCGTTTGATGACACGTGCATAGGTGTTTATTGTAAGCATATCTACGTGCAACTTCCCGTCTCCCCTGTAAGCTTGTACATTTATTGTATCTTATTTTTACTCCGATGTTTGTTGTTTTTCTTATAAATTATTTTCTTTTTTCTTGCTCCTGAGAACTTTGAATGGATTTAATGTAATCATTCTGATGCATTCAAGGTGTTTGATGATATGCTTGACCCAATTGAAAGTAGATGAAAGCAAAAGAAATTTCAAAGACCGGAAAAAGGGTGAGAAGAGGCTTCATATTTTGAAAATGATAAGTGGGGATAATTAATATGCATTTGTACTGCAGGTACCTCCAAGTTTTATGTTTTAAAGTTCGTGAACTATACATTTAGTTTATTATATCTTTTACATAGTTATTGAATAAGTCACCATCAAGTGATTCGTTTTCTCGAGCTCGAAAAATTCTTCTTAAGAAGCGCTTGGCTCCAATGCGGGTACCAAACACCAGGTGGGAAACCAAAAAAACAAATTGTTCTCTCTGTCAATCTATCTTTTTTGGCTGATAAAGAATACTAATAGTTCAATTGTTCCCCTTTCTCAAAATTCATAAATGTTAAGTTACACATTAGAATTGTTAGTCTACAATGCCTCCAACCATTTTGCTTCCTTGACAAGAGAGAAATTGGTTTAGTTTGCGTTTTTAGTTGATTTCAGGAATTGCATTTTTGCTGAAGTTAAGTTGTGTTTTTGTTTTACCATATTGGAAGAACTGAAGTAAATGGGAAAAGGAAGAATCAATAATCTTTTGTCATTTCTTTCGTGATAATTATTATTTAGTTTATTGTGCATATACTTTTCTTAGTTCATGCAGATATGGTTCTCTGGTCAGTTTCTATTCTTTTGTGAATTCACTTTTGCTTATGATTGTAGATGGTTTGGGTACATTGATACTGAAGCCAAGAAAGAATAAACATTTTGTGGTTGAGAAAACTTGAAAAGTGTAATTGATGCTTAATTAGTTTGACTTATGCTCTTATCTAATCTAATAAGGCTGTTCTTTGACTTTCAGTGGACTACTCAAATCTCTTCAACTTTGTCAAATGTAGGATCATAATTTCAAGTATCTGCAGCATGATTACCGGGAAGGTAAACAAAAATATTGCTGCTTTGATTGACGTAGTATTATGAAGAGATTGATGCATCCATATGCCTATTTATATTTTAAATTCAGTAAGAGATCTAGAGTCGAACCTCAATTTCTCGTTTCAGGTTCAAAAAAGAAGCACCACAGTCGGCATGCTTTAAGGAAAAAGGCCAGGAAATAGATGATGTCATTCAACAAGGTAATAAACTATGAACTTTTTTTTATGTTTAATATACAGTTCAGAAAGCAGAGATGTTCTTAAAAATAAATAAAGAAGAATTCATTTTACTTGGCATGGTTATCCCTTTTGGAATAAATTGCCGATTAAACTTTTTAGATCATATGAGATCAGAAATGTTACTTTGGTGTTATAGGTGTCTCGTGCTTGATTTCGTTGTTCAGCTAATTAGGTTTTGTGTCTTTATTTAAGTTAAGATGATGAATATGTCGACTTGTAGCAGAAAAGATACTTTTTTTTGTGTGCTAATTATGGAGGTTTAAGAGCACTGTTAAATTAGATAATGTTTACTTTTTCTTGAGTTTTGCTAAATGATTGCTACTTTCATTGAAAACGATCAGTTTTCCTATATCACGCAGAGAAAAAAGTACAAATTATGATCAGTTTAGAAGCTCTTTTGCCCCTAATTGAGCCCTTTGTTACTTTAGGTGCTTTCTTATTGTTGTTTTCCCTGACATAATTAATACTTGCCTATTAGTGAAAAACAAATTACCATCTTTCAACAATCTATTCTTTGCTATCTTATCCTAAATGTGTTTGATGGTAGGCACAAATCACAAATAGATGATTTGACCTATTTGAAGGTATAGAAATCGGAGACCTTATCATTACGTATTTTCTTTTCAGAAAGCTAATTTGTATTTACAGCTAAAACTAAAAATCAAGATTGTTATTTTAGATTTACCTTCTAACGGCATAGCCACATTATCAGTTACTGTTCATGGTGGATCCTTTTATGAGTGACCAGTCTTGAAGACGCTACCAAGGTTTTGGACCAGAAAGAAAGAAATGGTAGAACGTTCTTTTGTGCCAGCTTATCCTAAATGTTTTTGAGTAATATGCAGCCTTAAGGATAAAGACAATATCTATAAATAAGTCTGAAAGAACCATTTATAATCCTCTTTCTGGACTTCTTGTAGGTTGCAGCATCAACAGAGCCAACACTAGGAACTTGTGTGTCAGCTATGGAGATTCGAATAATTGAGGGAAGAGAGGGAGAGAGAGATAGTAGATGATTTATATAAAGGCCATTACAGAAGGGAAATTGCTTGCGCTGATTTTATCAAGTGGCCAGGTACTGATGCTTGAATATTGCAGTGGCTCCGGTGTACACCTGCCTCCTAAATCTTTCCAAATTGAATTAGTATGTTACTGTGATTTTACTTGAAGCAGGTTAAGAAATTCTATAAGTGCCAATCAAGAAAGTGAATTACTACTGCTAATGATAGAATCATTTAACCAAATGTAGGGTCGTTGGCTATATAGTGTTTATACCTACCAGCTATTATAATCTGTTGAACTAAATTAGAGTTTCCAGGTTGAATGTTAACTCTAGCGCATCCATATTCTTCCTCTATACCAAATACTGCTGCGCATACATTGTCACAATATTTACAGTCTTTGGAGGAGAGAGATCTATTTTAAATCAAACTTTTTCAAGAGGGCAGCTACGTAAATTTCTTTATTGTAATTATTGATAAAACTACCTCAACATCAACAGGTTTAGAAACAAAATTCGTAGCTTGTCAATAGTACATCACTTTTACACTAAATCAAACACCAAAAGGAGAGAAGAAAGTAATAAGAAACAATACAGTAGTAAATTACTGAGGTTGTGGAATTGATATCACATTTTTCCCTATCATTTTTGTGTTACTTCGCAACTACCCTATCCATAAAATAAAAACCTTTGAGAATGGTGTTCACTCAGACTACTTGAATGGCTCCTTGTGCTGATGAGTTTGTTATTAGAGTCACTACAAACAATAAACCCTTCCTGCTTTGCAAGAGCGTCTATATTATATATATAAATTGTATTTTATGTACCATCACTTTAGTTTAAATTAAAAGTCTTTTAGATGAAAAGAGTCAGACTTTTTTATCATTATCATGACAATGAAAGTTGTTCATTGATGTAAAAGAAAATTAGTAAGAATATGAGGGAAAATTAATATTTTGATTCTAAATTTTTTCTTTTAAATTCTTTAATATTTTATATGTATACCGACAGGTTGATATCCATTTCAATTAAGTAACTGTTCAGATCCAAACATAAGAACCATTTTGTTGTATATATTGGAATAAAATATTTTTATTAAATTAATTAAAAAATATATTATAACTTTTTATATTAATTTTTACAAAGAAATCAAAATTATAAAGATATATGTTATATCATTAATGGCCAAATTTTAATTCTGAAATGAAAATATAAAGTAATACATTTTATAAATGTAAAGAAACAATAATCAGAAACTGCAAAGGAGAGTAAATAAGTAAAGTATTGACAATGAAGGAAAACGGGGATAAATGTCACTCCCTCCCTTTACTTTTACTTGTCGACGTTAACATATCAAGGAAAAAAAATTCTTCTTCTTATTTTACCCTTCACATTAATTATTCATTTTCAAATCATTTTCTGAGGCTATTGAGACTATATACCAATAAATATGGATATTATGATAAAATATATACTTTATTTATTAATTTTCAAAGAACGTGAAAAGTCAAAAGTGAACAAGCTATGTGTAGGAGCATTAAAATAACTTTTGGTACAAATTTGCATTGCTATTGTTCGTCCTCTCTTCACGTTTAAAGTATTGACAAAGAAGGAAAACGGGGATAATAGAAATAGAAAAGAAGATAAATATAAAATAGAAAAATAAACATATATTTTTAGTAATGTGACCAAGTAATATGGACGAAGGGAGTACTTCATTTTTATTAATTCTTAAAGAACGTGAAAAGTCAAGTATAGTAATGTGGCCAAGTAATATAGGACGGAAGGAGTATTTCATTTATTAATTCTTAAATGACATGAAAAGTCAAAAGTGAACAAGTAAAAGTGCACGGAGAAAATAAATATTAATTCTCAAAGAATGTGAAAAATAAAAATTGAACAAATTAAATTGCACGGAGGAAATAAATTTGTGTAGGAGAATTAAAATTAAACTGCATATGTCTATACATGAGAAGAGAATAAATATTCAGCTAGAACACGAAAAATTAAAAATGAACAAGTAAAAGTGCACGGAGAAAATAAATGTGTCGGAGAATTAAATTTAAAGTGCATACGTCTATACATGAAAAGGGAATTAAATATTAAGTACTATGACACATGTCTACGTTAATATGGACGAAGGGAGTACTTCATTTTTATTAACTCTTAAAGAACGTGAAAAGTCAAATATAGTAATGTGGCCAAGTAATATGGGACGGAATGAGTACTTCATTTATTAATTCTTAAATAACGTGAAAAGTCAAAATGAACAAGTAAAAGTGCATGGATGAAATAAATATGTGTTGAAGAATTAAAATAGAAGTGCACACGTGTATACATGAGAAGAGAATAAATATTTAGTACTATGGCATATATCCACGTGGGATTTATTAATTCTCAAAGAATATGAAAAGTCAAAAGTGAACAAATTAAAGTGCATGGAGAAAATAAATTTGTGTAGGAAAATTAAAATTGAACTGCATATGTCTATACATGAGAAGAGAATAAATATTCAGCTAGAACACGAAAAGTCAAAAGTGAACAAGTAAAAGTGCACGGAGGAAATAAATGTGTCGGAGAATTAAATTTAAAGTGCATACGTCTATACATGAGAAGAGAATAAATATTAAGTACTATAACACATGTCTACATGGGATATAAAAATAGTTGGATAAAGATACAAATTATATAGCTCATGGTACAAGAATTTAATGCGGTTACAATTCGTGAAGTTGTTGGTACAAGCTTGGGGAGTCGTGTTCGTCCCCCCCAAGCCGCTTATATATAATGAAAACTAACAAACTATGCCCGTGCGATGCACGGGGCCCAACATGATTAATTTGGTTATTCAATTTAGTTAGTCTTTATGATTTGTATATTTTGTAAAGGATATCGCGATTCTCCTTAGTAAGTCTCCATATTTTTTTTCCTTTCCTCTATTTTTTCCCTTAATTTCTCAATTGTTGTTAAAATTTATCTTATTTTGCTTATGTCCGCCTCTTTTTATATTTAGTAAGTTGACAATTCAAATATCGTACATGTCAAGTTTACAATCACAAGATTCAAAGGATATTTTATTATATTATACACATTTTTAATTTAGAATCACAAAACTTGAAAGTCTATCTTTATTTCTTAAAAATCATGTCTAGCCAAACGTAGACACTTAAATTGAGATAGAGGGAGTATATGCCAAATGAAGGAAATGAAAGGATAATTAAGACACTGCGGACCGGTGGGGACTGAAAAAGTAAATGCACAAGAGGTAGAATTAATGTTCAACTTCTGAAATATACACATGTTAGTCCCTGCTTAGAGTATAATTTCAATTGCTTTTTGTACAACTTATTGTTGTTGTGTTCGTCCACCTTGGGCGTTTATATATAAGAAGAAGAAAAATATAGAATAGAAAAATAGACATATATTTTTAGTAATGTGGTCAAGTAATATGGAACGAAGGGAGTACTTTATTTATTAATTTTTAAAGAACGTGAAAAGTCAAGTAATATGGGACGAAGGGAGTACTTCATTTATTAATTTTTAAAGAACGTGAAAAGTCAAGTAATATGGAACGAAGGGAGTACTTCATTTATTAATTTTTAAATAACGTGAAAAATCAAAAGTGAACAAGTAAAAGTGCAGGGAGAAAATAAATATGTGTCGGAGAATTAAAATTAAAATGCATACATGTATACATGAGAAGAGAATAAATATTCAGCAAGAACGTGAAAAGTCAAATGAACAAGTAAAAGTACACGGAAGAAATAAATATGTGTCGGAGAATTAAAATTGAAGTGCATACGTGTATACATAAGAAGAGAAATATATATCCACGTGAGATTTATTAATTCTTAAAGAACGTGAAAAGTCAAAAGTGAACAAGTAAAAGTGAACGGAAGAAATAAATTTGTGTAGGAGAATTAAAATTGAACTACATACGTCTATACATGAGAAGAGAATAAATATTTAGCAAGAACGTGAAAAGTCAAAAGTGAACAAGTAAAAGTGCACGGAGGAAATAAATGTGTCGGAGATTAAAATTGAAGTGCATACGTCTATACATGAGAAGGGAATAAATATTAAGTACTATGACATATGTCCACGTGGGATAAAAAAATAGTTGGGTAAAGTGTACAAGTTATATAGCTTATGGTACAATTATTCATCGCGTGTACAATTTGTGAAGCTTTTGGTACAAGTATTTGATGTTGTGTTAGTCCTCTTTAGAGGCTTATATATAATAGAAATATTAAGTACTATGACATATGTTCATGTGGGATAAAAAAAAATTGGGTAAAGTGTACAAGTTATATAGCTTATTGTACAAGCATTCATTGCGTGTACAATTTGTGAAGCTTTTGGTACAAGTATTTGATGCTGTGTTAGTCCTCTTTAGAGGCTTATATATTAAAACTAGCGATATAAGGCCCAATGTGTTTGTTCACTTTAATTAACCAGTCTTTAAGGTTTGTATTTTGTAAATAATTTTTAAAAATTTGTCATTGTCATGACAAAGAAAGTTGTTCATCGATGTGAAAAAGAAAATTAGTAAGAAGGTGAGGGAAAATTAATATTTTGATCCTAGATTTATTCTTTTAAATTCTTTAATATCTCATAGGTATACCGACAAGTCAATATCCATCTCAATTAATTAACTGTTCAGATCCAAACATGAGAATCATTGTGTTGTATATATTGGATTTTTTAAAAGCAAAACTAATAAAATATTTTTATTAAATTAATTAAAAAATATGTTAATAAGGGGTACATTTGTTACATTATAATTTTTTATATTAACAATTATAGATAAAAAAAAGTTGTTACAGAGAAATCAAAATTAGAAAGATATATACTATATCGTAAATCACCAAATTAATTCTTAAATAACGTGAAAAATCAAAAGTAATTGTCCACGTTAACATATCAAGAGAAAGAAATTTTTCTTATTATTATTTTACCCTTCACATTAATTATTGATTTTCAAATCATTTTATAAGGCTACTGAGACTATACTACATTAATAAATATTGATATCATGATAAAATATATACTTCATTTATTAATTCTTAAAGAACGTTAAAAGTTAAAAGTGAACAAGTAAAAGTGGACAGAGGAAATAAATGTGTCGGAGAATTGTTCGTCATCTCTTCACGTTTAAAGTATTGAGAAAGAAGGAAAACGGGGATAAAAGTCACTCCCTTTATTAGAGAGAGATAGGAGTACAATAGTAAAATACATCTTTTATTTATGATTTCTTAAGGGTCGTGTAAAACGGAAAGTGGGCAAGTAATATGGGACAGAGAGAGTATATATTTTACCATAATATTTATATTTATTGATGTATAATGTCAATATCCTTGGAAAATGATTTGAAAATGAGTAATTAATGTGAAGGATAAAATTAATAATAAGAAGAAAATTCAACGTGGACAGTAAAAGTGCACGGACGGTGCATGCATGTATACATGAGAAGATAATAAATATTCAGTACTATGACATATGTTCACATGGAATTAAAAAGTAGTTGGTTAAAATGTACAATTTATTGTCCACATGGAATTAAAAGTAGTTGGTTGAAGTGTACAATTTATATAGCTCTTGGTACAAGTATTCATTGCGCGTACAATTTGTAAAGCTTGTGGTACAAGCATTTTATGTTGTGTTTGTCCACTCACCACACTTATATATAATAGAAATAAAGAAAAATATAGAATAGAAAAATAGACATATATTTTTAGTAATGTAGCAAAGTAATATGGGACGAAGGGAGTACTCCATTTATTAATTCTTAAAGAATGTGAAAAGTCGAGCATAGTATAGTAATGTGGCCAAGTAATATGGGACGAAGGGAGTACTTAATTTATTAATTCTTAAAGAATGTGAAAAGTCAAGTAATTTGCCCAAGTATAGAAGAGAATAAATATTCAGTACTATAGTATATGCCTATGTGGGATTTCTCAATTCTTAAAGAACGTGAAAAGTCAAAAGTGAACAAGTAAAAGTGCACGGAGAAAATAAATAAGTTCATACGTGTATACATGAGAAGAGAACAAATATTAAGCACTATGACATATGTCCACGTGAGATAAAAAAATAGTTGGTTAAAGAGTACAAAGCCAAGTAATATGGGATGGAGGGAGTACTTCATTTATTAATTCTTAAGAACGTGAAAAGTCAAGTATAGTAATGTGACCAAGTAATATGGACGAAGAGAGTACTTCATTTATTAATTCTTAAAGAACGTGAAAAGTCAAGTAATATGGGACGGAGGGAATACTTCATTTATTAATTCTTAAAGAACGTGAAAAATCAAAAGTGAATAAGTAAAAGTGCACGGAGGAAATAAATATGAGTCGGAGAATTAAAATTGAAGTGCATACATGTATACATGAGAAGAGAATAAATATTCAGCAAGAACGTGTAAAGTCAAAAGTAAACAAGTAAAAGTGCACGGAGGAAATAAATATGTGTCGGAGAATTAAAATTGAAGTGCATACGTGTATACATGAGAAGAAAATAATTTTTCAGTACTATGACATATGTCCCCGTGGGATTTATTAATTCTTAAAGAACGTGAAAGGTCAAAAGTGAACAAGTAAAAGTGCACGGAGAAAATAAATTTTTGTAGGAGAATTAAAATTGAACTGCATACGTCTATACATGAGAAGAGAATAAATATTCAGCAAGAACGTGAAAAGTCAAAAGTGACAAGTAAAAGTATACGGAGAAAATAAATGTGTCGGAGAATTAAAATTGAAGTGCATATAGAATAGAAAAATAAACATATATTTTTAGTAATGTGGTCAAGTAATATGAGACGAAGGGAGTACTTCATTTATTAAAATTCTTAAAGAACAAGTATAGTAATGTGGCCAAGTAATATGGGACGAAGAGAGTACTTTATTTATTAATTCTTAAAGAACATGAAAAGTACTCATTAGGGTGGCTCAGTTGGTTGAGCATGAGGCTTTCATAATGGAAGTCTCAGGTTCGAAACCCCCTACCTACAACAGCAGGGGATTTGCCTTCTGGGTCGAGCTCGTCGCACCAGGTTTGCCTAGTGCGGGTTACCTCTCTTATGTGGTTTGCGAGCTATTACACAGGAGTTGGGTTTACCCTTTGCGCACCCGAAGAGTAGCGGCTGCGGGTTCCCATGTCATCAAAAAAAGAACTTGAAAAGTCAAGTAATTTGCCCAAATAAAGAAGAGAATAAATCTTCAGTACTATAACATCTGTCTACGTGGGATTTATTAGGAAGCTGTGTTCGTCCTCCTTCCATGCTTATATGTAATAAAAATAGAAATATAATAGAAAAAATAAAAAAAATAAGAGTATTACTATATTTTATTCTTCTTATTTTTTATATCATCATGTACTATTTTAATTTTTTTAGGATGCATTCATTAATCAAATTAGCCCACTAAATTTACTTATCATATATCTCATACTTTGAATGGGAATATAGAAAAGAGCCGGTCGCTCGTCGTCGTCTTAATTTTGTAACATAGATTGATAATTTCTTTTGGGACACATATGTGGTCCACTATATCTCATGTTTGAATGAGCACGTGAAAACGCACAAAGCATGTAAAAAAGAGCTCGCAAGGAAATATAATGTTCTTAAATATATTGGTGTATGAGATAATGTGTAGTTATAATTGTGCGATTGGCAAAAAAAATTGGGAGCAAATATATGAAATATATATTCTAATCATGATTAGGACTTTGCTTTGACTAATTAAATTTTAACCTTTAAGTCTTAGTTAATACATGTGTCTCCTGTGCAAGTACAAACTTGGAGAAACCGAGACAATAGGAATTAGAGAGGAGCTGAATCCTAAAGTTTCTACTCTATTAATTATGTGTGCTTCATTAAAACTTTCCAAAGCCTTCTACTTGGTTTTAAGCTAAGCAGAAAATATACCAAAAAACATGTCAATCAGGAATTTTAAATTGTACATAATTAATTTTCTGGTTAACACATGATTAGGAAAATAGCATGAAATACACTTGCTACACAATGATTAGTAGAAAGCAATCTCAATTATCCAGTGCTACTTTTTTCCTTTTTATCTTTCATAAAATTAAGGGCCACTGCCGTACCTAAAGAGCAGATTTATGAATGACTCAAATCAATTGTACGTGGAACACGTGTGGTCAATTAAAAGGCATCTAATACCAATTTTTCCTTGTATTTTTATGAAATTCCTACTATGCCCGTGTTCAGGGGCGGAACTACAGGGGTGTAAGGGGTGTCAATCGAACCTTCTTCGTTGAAAAATTACACTATATATATGGGGTCAATTTTTTGATTCATGTATAAATATTAATGTTGTATCTCCTTAACATAATGAAGAACTCAGCTCAGCGGCTGAGGCGCCTACTATTGAGCCTATAGTTACGGGTTTGATTCTTTGTAATAACATTTTTTAACCTTTTTTCATCCGATCCCTTTTTCTTGAACCCCTTTATTAAATGTTCTGGCTCCGCTCCTGCCCGTGTTCGTACACTTGAACTCTCAAGTGTTTGTCCTCCTACTGTCATTTCTATATTATAGAAAGAAAAAAAAAAAAATATATATATATATATATATATATATATAATATAATATAATACTAGGCATTCAGCAATGCGAGTGTTACGTAAATGCGGCGAAACTGAACGGCCTTTCTGCAACGCAGTATTTGATTCTACAACTTTCACGATTAATGTATGGCCATTAGTGCCTGGTGTCAGATTCTCCACTTTCACAAAAGCCGGTTTCGGCTTGTTCTCCGCCATTGATATGATGATCTGAACTGATCTGATCTTCACTTGTGAATGAGCTTAAAAAGATTGAATTTTTTTACTACAATGGAGAAAATGTGATGGCTGATGTGGTATACTTGTAGCGTTTATTTTCTTTTATTCGTTTCGAATTTCTATTTGATTTGATTCTGTTCAGACTGTTCGAATTCTGATTCTATTTATTTCTTTTCCCATTTTACCCATCATTATTTATTCCATTTTACCCTTAGTAAGTAATACTCCCTTCATCCAGTAATAAGTGCATTTTAGTCAAAAAAAATTATCCCATAATAAGTGTCATTTTAGGAAATCAAGATATAGATTGACTAGTTTTTTCTAATTCTACCCTTAGACAATAAAGTAATATCTAAATGATGATTGAAAAAGCCACATAATAACATGGTATTGTTGGATTCCCAATATCAAAAGGTTTACTTCTTGTGTATGCTCTAATCAAAAGATAAAAGTAATTTATTTTTATTATATAGGGGTAATTTAGTAAATTTCATATTGCATTATTAGTTTCTTAATATGCGTGTTTTTGGCTAAGATAACACTTATTATGGGACGAGGGGGTAATTGTTCTTGAAAACCATAAATATCTCAATTATGGAAAAATACTACTTCCTTCTAATAAAAAAAAGTGTTCACTTAGCCATTTGCACACCCCTTAAGAAAATACTACCTCCTAGACAAAAATAGATAATTTAACTAAACTACCCCTAATTAAATAGGCATTGAAATTTGATCATATAACACTTAATTGGGGCAAATCTGAAAAATAAGGTTAATTCTTTCTTGATTTGATAATTGGACACTCTTTTTGACCTAAGAAAAAAATGCTAAGTGAACACTTTGAGGGAATATGAGCCGTCACTTTTACTTGTCCACTTTTGACTTTGTACACCCTTAAAAATTAATAAATGAAGTATGTATTTTACTATAATATCCATATTAATTAGTGCATAGTCTCATTGAGCTTAGAGAATGATTTGGAAATAAGTAACTAATATTAAGGGTAAAATAAAATAAAATAAGTTTGTTTTAAAATGAACAAGTAAAAGTGAAAAATTATTTTTAAATATAGTGGATAAGTAAAAATAAACGGAGGGAGTAGATAAAAGTATATTAACTGAAGAGAGATTATATTTTAAGACTTATAAAGTTTAAAATAGTGTAAATAAAAAATTAAAAAAAAAAAACTTCTAATTGCTTAATTTATTTTCTTTCACGATGAGTGTGTGCACATTAGTGCCAGGTATCAAATTCACCACTTTGATTGTGTTCAATGTTCGAATTCTGATCCTCTGTTTCGTAGGTTCACAAGTAAAATATGCCAGTCAAACTACTTGATTGACTCAAGATCATTATGATATGCCACGTGGCTTAAGCTGGTTGAATCTTCTACTTTGGAAATTTTTCTACTTGTCCGGTATACAAAAATAAGACTTCATGTCTTATAATTTGCAGCTTATAAACTAAAAGAAATAAGTTGGGGTAGTCTAACTTATTTTTTTTGACTTATAAGTTATTTTCAGCTTATAAGTTGTTTTAGATAAGCTAAGTCAAATTGACCCAATTATTTTTTTGAGCTTATTTTAAGCACAAAATGACTTTAAGTTGGCCAGCCAAACACTCAAAAAAACTGAAAATAACTTATAAGCAATTTATAAGTCAATCCAATCGGGCTCTAAATTTGTACCTTTAGTTGTCTAATTTGAAAAAGTAAGAGATAGTTTATCCTTTTATACTTATTTTTCTCTTAAAATTGATGCTTTAATTATTTTCAATATATTTACCAACATTAGATAATTTATAATAATTAGGAGTGATATCGTAAAATTATCATTTTATTAATTAGTATTTCTTAAGAGACGTGTCAAGTCAAAATATGAACAAGTAAATATCGATGGAGGGAATACTACGATATTTTTTTAGGGTTCATTTGATCTAGCTATTAATAATTATAATGTAAGATAAGTGATATAGAAATTATATGTATGCGAGAATTATTTTTAGTTGAAATTACATGCGGAGTATTAATATAGAATATATATTTTAATGTATTTATTTTTTAAAACATAAAAAACGGTTCTTATTCCTGTGAGGATTACTTTTGTCATTACTCAGTATGAGTGTTTTTAACCCATGTATAATTAGTGTTAATATTTCACATTCCAGCCCCAGAAAGTTATACTCACGCTTGCATAAGTAATATTTTTGGTAAAATCTCCTGACAAAGATAATTTTATTTTTGTGACTTCTATACTTCGGATTAACTATAAAAAGTACTTACCACCGGATCCCCATGAGCGGAGCTATATTAAAATAGCGCCTTCCTCCCAATCAATTTATTAGGTACATTCGGTTGGTCATTGAAAAATTACATTATATATACGAGGTCGAAATTATTCTTTATATAAATATAGTAAATACTGACTACCTTCATTTTTTTTTGTATATTTAGCTTTATATATTTTGAATTTTCTTAATAAAAAATTCTAGCTCCGCGACTCCTAATCTCAACCTTGAGGGTGCCTCGGCACTTTAAATGAGACGTTCGGAAACAAAAACAAAATACTCTTTCCGTCTCAATTTAAGTGTCTTATTTGCCTTTTTGGTTTTCTCAAAAAGAGTGCCTCTTTAACATCATGCGTGACAAGCTTAAAATCACAAGATTCAAAAAACTTCTCGCTACTTTACACATCTTTTATTTAAGACTACAAAGATTCAAAAGTTTTTTTATTTTTTAAATTTCATGTCAAATCAAACTAAAGCACTTAAATTGGGACTAAGTGATTGGGAGTATAAAAAACACAAATGAAACAGCTCTACAAACGACCAGAACTTCCCGTCTTTCTTTCAAAGAAACATTTTTCTTCTCAGCCCACTTTCATAATTCTGCACATACAGTGATACAGAAGCCTCACATGTTGACTACACAGCAGCTTAAGTATGTATTATAACTCAATAATCAGTCAATTCGGATTTAGGAAACTCTCATCATCGCATTATATAACTGCTTATTCTTCCGATCTCTTCGTGGAATAATCAATTAGCTGCTCCAGTTTGTATTTACACTTAAAGAAAAAATTGATTAGAATGTATGCTCATATATTGTTTCTTGGACAGCTATACTTATTTGGTGTTCGAGACTTGGGTTACAAGTTTGCTCACAGAGAGTTCGACAATATCCATTTTTCTTTATTATATAGTATATACTAGCAATACATGTCCGTGCGATGCACGGACCGAACATGTCTATTCATTTTAATTAGCCAGTCTTTAAGGTTTGTATTTTGAAAATAACTTTTAAAAACATTCTAATTATTATTATATATAGCAACATATATAAAATATATTTTATGTACCATCACTTTAGTTATAATTAAAAAATAGAGTTTAAAATAAGTAAAGTATTAACAAAGAAGGAAAACAGGGATAAAAGTCACTCGCTCCCTTCACTTTTACTTGTCCACATTAACATATCAAGAAAAAAGAAAATTTTCTTCTTCTTATTTTGCCCTTCACATTAATTACTCATTTTCAAATCATTTTCAGAGGCTATTGAGACTATACACCAATAAATATAGATATTATGATAAAATGTATACTTCATTTATTAATTCTTAAAGAATGTAAAAAGTCAAAAGTGGACAAGTTATGTGTAGGAGAATTAAAGTTGAAGTGCATATATGTATACTCAAGTACTACAACATATGTCCAAGTGGGATAAAAAAGTAGTTGGTTAAAGTGTATAATTTATATAACTTTTGGTACAAATTTTCATTGCTATTTTCCGTCCTCTCTTCACGTTTAAAGTATTGTCAAAGAAGGAAAATGGGGATAAAAGTCACTCCCCCTGTTCACTTTTACTGTCTATGTTAATATATCAAGAGAAAGAAATTTGTGTTCTTATTATTAATTTTACCCTTCACATTAATTACTCATTTTCAAATCATTTTCTAAGTCTATTGAGACTTACACCAATAAATATGAATATTATGGTAAAATATATACTCCCTCCATCCCATATTACTTGCAACTTTTCCTTTTGCACGCCCCTTAAGAAATCATAAATAAAAGATATATTTTACTAACTTATCCGTATCTCTCTCCAATAAATACATTCTAATCAAACTTGACTATTTTCAAGAACATTTATTACTAAGGGTAAGATGGGAAAGATTTAATTAATTTTATCTTGGTTTTGTAAATGAACAAGTAATTTGAACATATGACCAAGTAATATGAGATGGAGAGAGTAAAATGGGAAATATTAAATTAATTTTATCTTGATTTTGTAAATGAACAAGTAATTTGGACATATATTTTTAATAATGTGGCCAAGTACTATGGGATGGAGGGAGTACTGCATTTATTAATTTTCAACTAACGTGAAAAGTCAAAAGTCAACAAGTATAAGTGCACAGGAAATAAATGTGTTGGAGAATTAAATTTAAAGTGAATACGTGTATACATGAGAAGAGATAAATATTCACTACTATGACATATGTCCACGTGGGATAAAAAAAGTAGTTGGTTAAATTGTACAATTCATATAGCTTGTGGTACAAATTTGTATTACTGTGTTAGTCCTCTCTTCACACTTATATTTCATTTATTTACTGATTCTTAAAGAACTTGAAAAGTCAACAACACAAAGAAAATAAATGTGCCAGATTAAATTTGAAGTGCATACGTATATACATGAGAAGAGATAACTATTCATTACTATGACATATGTCCACTTGGGATTAAAAAATAGTTGGTTAAAATGTACAATGTACAATGGCTTGTGGTACAAATTTGTATTACTACGTTTGGCCTCTCTTTATTTATATTTATTTATTTATTTTTATATTATTATTATTATTATTACTACTACTAGAAATTTAGATATAATAGAATATAATAGAAATAGATGGGTACAACATGGAATGTATATGTACAATTTGTATACATGAGAAGAGATAAATATTCATTACTATGACATATGTCCACTTGGGATAAAAAAAAATAGTCGGTTAAAATGTACAATTTATAATAGCTTGTGATACAAATTTGTATTGCTATGTTAGTCCTCTTTTTATTTATATAGATTTATTATTTATATTATTATTATTATTATTATTATTATTATTATTAGAAATATAGATATAATAGAAAAAAATGGGTATAACATGGAATGCTCTATGTACAATTTGTTAATGCTAAGTTGGTCCTCCTTTGGTACTTATATAATAGAAATACATGGGAAGAAAATAAATATTTAGCAAAAACATGAAAAGTAAGTAACAGTGCACGGAGGAAATAAATATGTGTCGAAGAATTAAAATAGAAGTGCGCACGTGTATACATGAGAAGAAAATAAATATTCAGTACTATAGCATATATCCACGTGAGATTTATTAATTCTTAAAGAATGTGAAAAGTCAAAGTTGAAGAAACTAAAGTGCACGGGGAAATAAATTTGTGTAGGAGAATTAAAATTGAAGTGCATATGTCTATACATGAGAAGAGAATAAATATTCAGCTAGAACACGAGAAGTCAAAAGTGAACAAGTAAAAGTACACGGAGGAAATAAATGTGTCGGAGAATTAAATTTGAAGTGCATACGTCTATACATGAAAAGGAAATAAATATTAAGTAGTATGACATATGCCTACGTGGGATATAAAAATAATTGTATAAAGTGTACCAGTTATATTGCTTATGGTACAAGCATTCATTGCATGTGTAATTTGAGAAGCTCATAGTACAAGTTGAAGGAGCGGTGTTCGTCCCTCCTCCACGCTTATATATAACAGAAATATATGATTATTTTAAAAAATAATTTTATTAATTTAGTGATGCCTTTCAACAACCGCGCAAAGGGCGGTGAAATTTGGTAGCTAAGAATACGTAGCACATTAAAATTGTCAGTGCAGATTTGTTAATTGATTTTTTTTTCGTTTTGTGAATTATTTTTAGATATTTAATAAGTGCACGGAAACAAAATAATGATATTCTTAATTGCCTATAACATTAACGAATGGTTCAAAACTATAGTTGCAAAAGAATCTAACAACTCAGAAAGGATCTTAACTTTTTACAAGAAATGACCTTCAAGTTATTTGTATTGTTCGGACATTAAATATGTGAGCTTAATGAGGTTATTTATTACTGCGTGAAACGCGAATAAATTACCTAATTATATGATATATATATATTATGTAAAAAAATTTAAAAAAAATTGTCACTAGTGTGCGTCTGCGATTCCTAGTCCACCAGTCAAATACATTATTAATTTAATTTATCACGGTCAGGGATATATGTCTTAAATTATTGTAAGGATTAATTTCTCTGAAGAAACATCAAAGGACAATAAAGCAGGACTTCACTTTCTGGCAGTACTTAACTACGTAGGATGATGATCGGTAAAAATGCATATATTTATTTATTATTTATCTCACATTTTAATGTTTTTAATTGTCGGTTGAGTATTATTATATTGACTTGTACTTATTATTATATTTTTATTTTGTAAAAATAAAGTGTGTTAAGTTAAAAAGATTTGAAATAAAATTGAATAAAAGGGGAGGGGAGAAAAGCAAAAGAGGACAAAGACGTGTTGAAGCTAAATTTGCTCTTATTGGCTGTGGAGACAAGTGGCAGACATCATGATGCCTAATTATTGGGAAAAGAAGCAACAATTTCTTCACCGCAACAGTGAATGCGGGAAGTTACGCACTGAGCAGATTTCGGATAAAAAAAAAAACTCTTCCCATTCTTTTTTGACTCGGTTATTTTGTGTGGACTTTTTTCTTACGCCTATAAATATTTGATAAGCCATAATTTTAACATAACTTTGAATAACTTGAAAGCGGGAGTTCATAACTTTAGACCTAGAGAGAGCTTGGAGCCGCCTTGGAGGCCGGAGCTTGAAGACTCAACTGGATTGTTAGTGGTTATAGCCTTAGATCTATCTCTTCTCCGATAAAAATTTACTCTTTCTTAGTTGAAGTTCATTATTTGCTTTCTTTTGTTTTTAGTTAGTTTATAAATATAAATTTAGATTTATTTCTTGTTTAGATAATTAGCATTAGTTTAAATTAGTTAACGGTTAATCATAAGTCCCTGTAGGTACGATATCTGGACTTTAAATCCTATATTACTTGTATGACTACGTATACTTGCGTGCGCGTTTGGGAGCAACAAGTTTTTGGGCACCGTTGCCGGGGACTTAGAAATTAACTGTTAAAAAATTATTTTTAATTTTAATTTAATATTTTGGTTATCTTTCTTAAATGGCATCTTGGAATAAAAATTGATCGAATATTGGTTGTTCATATTTTGGTGATTGTTGTCTGATTTGTGGCGGACTCCACTTGTTGAAACACTGTCATAATATTTACGGAAATGGGTTGTGTGCAAGAGATAGACAAATTTGGCTTCAATATTCATGACCTACAGGTTCAATTAAATAAAAAGGTTTGGGTGTCTGATGCCCAACTACCAGTTATCTTGAATAGTAATCAGGATTTAGAGCAGAAAGGGGAATTCCAGCCATTCGACTAGAATATTGTTGACGATGCCGAGGTTGAGGAGGTGTACATTAGTGAGAATGTAAAAAATAATGAAGTTTTGGAGTTGGGACATGTTGGTCCTCATTCTAAACATTTTTCTACATTGTGTTTGGTTGGCGACATGGAAATCAAGCCTTCCACGCCGACGAAAAAGTATATAGATGAGGAACAAGAGCCTTACATCCTGAAATTTACCACACCAAAAAGACAAAACGATATTCCTCACTTAAGGGCCAAGAAGTGCAAAATGCGACACCTATTGCTTGGTTCCTATATTTTCACACCACCACCCCATGAGCGGAGTATAAAAGTTATGCAAAATTAGGGGTGTAATTTATATCCTCAAAGTGCAAATAAAAGTTAGTTCGCATCGTGTCGTGACGTTAAATCAAGCGCTTGTTGGGTAGCAACCCAACTTGTATTTTATTTTTATTTTTATAGTGTCACGCTTTGTTTTGTTTATTTTTTGCAGAACAGGAAGTCTAAGTACCCTAACTTGATAGCTGAGGAGCATGTGTGGAATTAAGTGTGGGGTCCTCCCGACCCTTGATGTTGAGGATTATGCTGCTAGCTAGGCCTTAGAGGGACTTAGGGAGCATTTCTCACCCTTAGTTTAATTTTTCTCTACTATACTTGTATTAAGAACAATGCATATTATTAAGTGTGGGGTGGATATTTCCGATTTTTTAGGTCAAGAAAGATTATTCCATAGATTTTTATTTTATTTTTTAGCCTTATATATTTATAAAAGAAATAAAAAAATCAAAAAATAAAAAACAAAAATCAAAAACCAAAAATCAAGAAAAATTCAAAAAGATTTTACTTTGTTCTTTCTTTTATAGCTTTTTTGTCCTTCATTAGCGGCATAGATCACCCACCCCTTGAATTTTCTTATGGCCTCGGTTCTTTCCCGGGCGGGGGGTTGGGGGGGCCTTTGAACCGGTTTTTTTTTTTTTAGGAGTAGTAAAAGAGGGAGAAGAAAGACCTTTTAACTTGATTGATACTAGCATATCTAGTCCTGAGATTGAGTAATACTTTCTTGTGAGTGCTTGAGTAACGAAAAGATAGCAGACTTTCTGACACCTACACTCATGGTTGTGACTTTGTATATCGCTTATTCTTATTTTGTAGTTCGTCATGATCCTTTCTGTCCTAGAGTAGAATTGATCCATCTTGATTGAGATTGGTGCCATGTGTGGTGAGGATTTCTTGCATATATTCCATGTTTTGCATCTTAGCCTAGAACTTGCCCTGCATGTTATCGAAGCGAAATAAAAAGTATTGCTCTTTAGAAGATGATAATAGGTTTTCTTTAATATGTCTTGTGAACTTTAGCCTTTTCAGAAATTGTACCACTAGTTAGCCCTTTGAGCCAATAGCCTTCCGTTTGTTAGCCGTATTTTTGCCTTCATCCTTTTGTTTGAATCCCTGGCTTTTGTACCCTGCTTCCTTGAGCACAGTAACTTAGACTGTGTTATAATTGTGAAATCTGAAGAAAGGGGATGGTCAAGTGTAAAAGGTGATCAATGATAGCTGCAAAGTGATGAAAAGGCCCTCTTAAAAAGAACGTGACATGAAAAAAAAATTGCTTGAAAAAAAAAAGTTGAAGCGTTCTTGATATGAAGAGAATTACTAGTGAAAATAATTAATGAAGATAGTGCTGAAAAATAAAGTTAAGAAATGAAAATAATGGGTGATGAAGTCTAAAGTGCAAAGTGCTTAGGGAAGTGTAAGTCGCTATTATATAGTTTTCCTACCCGTCCCCTAGCCAACGTTACAACCTGTTAAAGTCCTATTTGATTCTATTCGAGCATACTTAAATTGGTAGAGATGTACATAATGGGCAAGCCTATCGTCTTTTGTGCATACATTTGAATTTCTTTGTGAGTGCTAGAGTTGTGTTTTGATGCTAAGTTCTTAAATTATATTCGATTTTTGGATTTAAGTGTGTGGACTATTTATTCTTGTGAGGGTACTTGTTTCATAATAGATAGGTGATGTTATTAGTTTTCTTTGACAGAGTAGGTGAACGAGCTTAAGTTTGATGAGTTAGAGTCCAGCTCTAAGGTTAGGACATTAGAAGTTTGTTGTTTGTTTGTTGACTTGTACATCTTGCATGATGATCAGGAAGGGAATATTTGATGTTTTGAGTTGCTATAAGGCCTAATTGTTGGTATCAAGTAAAGTGGTGGTGTTCCTAAGTATGATTTATTGAGAGAGGTTTTAGTGTTTGCTCGAGGACAAGCAAGAGTTGAAATGTAGAGTGGTGATACTCGGCCAAAAATATATATATTTATCATTGTTTGCCTCATATTTTAGCATTTTTAATCTTTGTTTGAGTATTATTATATTGACTTATGCTTAATATTATATTTTTATTACATAGAAATAAAGCGATGTCAAATCAAAAAGATTTGAAGCAAAATTGAATAAAAAAACGGAAGAGAAAAAGAAAAGAGAACAAAGACGTGTTAAAGCTGAATTTGAAAATTAAAAGGAGAAAAAGAATGGAGACAAGTGGCAGACATCATGTTGCCTAATCATTGGTTATTTATATTGTTGGCAATTAACCAAGGGAAAAAGAAGCAACAATTTCTTCACCGCAACAGTGAATGCGGGAAGTTACGCACTGAACAATTTTGGACCAGAAAAAACTCTCTCAAATCTTTTTGGATTCAGTTATTTTGTCTAAGCTTTTTTCCTTACGCTTATAAATATTCTATAAGCCATAGTTTTTACATAATTTTGGATAACTTGAAAGCCGAAGTTCATAACTTTAGACATATAGAGAGCTTGGAGCCGCCTTAGAGGCCGGAGTTATAGGGTTTTATCTTTTCCTCTCTATAATACTTATTTTTACATTCTTATTCGGGTGATTTATTGTTTTTCTTCCATTTCTGTGTGGAGTTAAACTCTTTAGTTCTAGGGTTTCAAACATGAAAGTTGACGTTTAATTATCGTTTATATCTATTAATTTTCCTTATTTATTTACTCTTGATCTTAATTATTTGATTATTTGACGAAATAGTTAGAAACTATTTGTGGCATGTAAATTGAACTAGGGATAGGTAATTTGCATGCGTAATAAAAATAAATAGAGCTTGTTCGATTAATTGTTTCGCTAATTAGGACAGGAATACACCCTTTAGCCTTGCTTGGTTGAATACTGAGATATAAATGAGTTTTTGTTACCTCTGGAGACCATAGGAATACATGCGTTATAGTAGCATGTACAGGCTTGTGAGCAACTCGGAAGATACTCATAAAGTTTACATCAACCCGTCAACTAGTAATCCATTGGTAAAATGATTTGAAGACTCAGTTGGATTGTTAGTGCTCATAGCCCTAGATCTATCTCTGATAAAAATCTGCTCTTTTTTTATTGAAGTTCATTATTTGCTTTCTTTTATTTTTAGTTAGTTTATAAATATAAATTTCGATTTATTTCTTATTTAGATAATTAACATTAGTTTAATTTAGTTGACGATTAATCATAAGTCCCTGTGAGTACGATAACTAAACTTTAAATCCTATATTACTTGTACGATCACGTATACTTGCGTGTGCGCTTGGGAGCAACAGTGGAAGATATGACATATACACAAGCAACTAAAAATCAGTTGACCAACAATTAGAGGATGGAGTTATTCAAATAGAGGATATTTGATGACAAATTAATTGACCAAGAACTAGAGACTAGTAAGTGTTAGGAATATCCTAATCCATATTTACTCATTAGAACAAGTGGAGAGCTGAGAATTAGCGACTACATGTGGCTATTGGCTTATAATGAATTTTACTTTGTGATTTGCCTGAATTTGATGAAGATGATTTTGTAGCAGCTTTATGTTCGTTTCAGCAAAGGCAAAGGCGTTATGGTGGACATAAAATTTAATGTAACATTAGCAATACAGTAGTGTGTGATATCTATGAATTTGAATAACCCCTTTATTTAATTGTTGAACAAATGAGATGCATCATATATGTGGTAGATTTTGTTTTAAACTTGAGGGGAATAAAAAAGAATGTTTATCATTCATGTTTGTGATCCTATGGATTAAAAATTCTCAGTATGTGCTTCTCTATACAGTAGTGAATTTGAGTCTATAACCAACAAGGGTTGTGGTGGTTAGATTCATAAGTATTCTTTCATATGTAATTAGAGGTTTAGTGTTTGAGCACTTTACCCCAAAATGCGACTTTCTAGCCCGAATCTAAATTTAGTCTTTATTTTTTATAATACCATAAATTGTTCTATGAACACGAGAGGTTTTAGTTTTTTTCAAGTATTCAGATTCCGTTATCTTTTTAGTTTTTGTTCCCAATGGGGGAAAAGGCATAAATTGACCCTTAAACTTGTCTCTAAAAGTCATTTTCACACTTAAACTATCCTGGTGACCCATTACACACCTAATATATTTAAAAGTGATATTTTTTTTACCCCTTGATACAATATGACCAGTGGCACTAGGGGAGTGTGTACACACTCTCTCCCCGCATCAATGTCACGTCGAAAAATCCTCTAATTTTTAATTTTATATTTTTCTCCTTTCCCCGCCTCCCCCACCCTCCCTTTCTTCTTCATTCCTACTCTCTTTCTTATCGTATAACCACCATTGTTTCCAATGAGCTTCAATATTTTCCAGTGAGCTTCCATCTTTTTCGATGTTCTTCATTTTCCGGTCACCAAATTTGCATCTAATCTACCTATAAAATAAATTTTATTATTTTTTATTATGTGTGATATTAAACTCATCAAGTTATTTTCAAAGAAAAAAAAAGAGAATGGCAAGGAGGAACCACTGCTCGTCCTCCCCCGTCACTATCAAGAGCTCTGCCAGCCGTGAAGGCAGAGGAGAATGGAGGTGAGGGGGGGGGGGGGAGCGAGGGTGGTGGTGGTGAAATGAAGAAGAAGGGTTTGGGGTGGGGTAGGGTGACGTGAAGGTGGAGGAGACGGGAGCATGGGTGGCGGCGGCGTGAAGCTGGAAGAGAAGGGGGTGGGGTTGGGGGGGAGGCAGTAATGGCGAAGGAATTAGTTTTTTTTGTTATTTAAAAAATATTTTTTATTTTAATTTTCACCTCACTTGCCTATTATTAAATTATAATTTTTGTTTTTGTCACATTAGCTTTTAAGGGGTAAAAAATATCACTTTTAAATATATTAAGTGTGTAATGAATCGCTAGAATAGTTTAAATGCTGACTTTTGAGGATAAATTTAAAGGTCAATTTGTATCTTTAATAAAGGTGGCCAGATAAGATTTGAGTTAAAGAAAAGTCAGATTCCTATTTTTGAGATTAAAAGACCATTACCAATAGTTGAAGTTGAAAGGGCTCTAAAGAAACTCAACAGTTACTTAGAGTTGAAGCACCTTAGTTACTCCTCACTCCAGTCTCTATATATACACATAACTTCATCCTTAAATTAACGACTACATTTCATATAGCAAGAAATTAATATAATGAGTGTTAATATGAATATGATCAAGTTTGGCCCGGCAGGAAATAAAGGGGGGACTGCTTGGGAAGAAAAGGGGAAAGGCGAAATTGCTAAGATTTTTGTTTCCCGCGATGAAATCAGCATTCATTCACTTCAATTCCTGTTCGTTGAGAATGGCCACTTTGTTTTATCCGACAGACATGGTTCTGATACAACAAGCACATACTTCAACACAGTAAGTACCCTCCCCCCACCTCCCACCTGGGCACCAAACCCCACCTAACAATAGGTACAATACAAATACCTAATTAATATTGATAATTTTTTTATTGTCCATAATGAAGGTTGCCTTGGATTTCCCAACAGAATTTCTTACTTCCATAAGAGGTTTCTACCAATCTTCTTGCTATGCTTCCAGTGTATTAAGATCAATAACATTTGTCACCAACAAAGATACCTATGGACCATATGGCAAAATGGCCCCCTCATCAACCCCTTCATCAACCTGTAAGGAATTCATCTTTCAACTAGGAGTTGATCGTTGTTTTGGTGGATTTCACGGCACTAAAGACTATTACATTGAGAGTATTGGAGTATATTTGAAGACCGTCACGCCCTCCATGATCACACCCACAAACTCTCAGGTAAGAGTTACCCGTCGAGTAGCGGTTAAAAGAGAAGAAGATTAAATCAAAATATTTTCTATCTTGAAAAGTTCCGATATTGGACTAGTTACTAGTATTTCTTTATGCTTGTATCTAAAAATCCTTGAATGAAGATTGAAAGCGGAGAAGACTAATTCAAAATATGTTCTTCTATCTTTAATTTTTTTCAAAGTGGATCCACTGATATTTATCTTTATGTTTATTTGATGATAATGTTATTCTTCTCTATGATGCAACGTAGTATCGTTGGTGTCACTAGTTACTGTTTGGTGATAAATTAAACTAAATAGTATACAATATGCAAAAACAAAAATTTTCTCTTTAGCATCTTTCATTCAATGTTTTTATTTAGAATATATACGTTAACTTTTCTAAGTATCATAGAGTGTTACTTGGAAAAATAAATGAGACAATGTTTATGACACTAAATCAAAATTGAGTGATTTTATTGTTATTAAATTATTTGGGACTTAATGTGATAAGTAAGCAAAGTTATGTTGAATTACTTTTTTGGTATAAAAAAGAATTTGGTGTCTTTTTCGATATAATAAACCGTAAATGAAGTGATTATCCGTGAAATTACTTTCGCTTTTTATTTTTCTTCTTTTAATATTCTTGTCTTATATTTTTTTCAAATGATGTCATTTTGTTAATTCTTAATAAAATATTCTGATACACTCTTGTTTAATCTGCTAAAAATAATTGCACTAATATCAGTACTAACCTCTGAATTAACGTATTTTTTTAACATTTTGAACTATAAAGTTGAGATTGTAGTCCTTTTCGTGTAATTTTAAAGTGAAAATTTAAAGTGTTAAGAAACTACTATATGAATTCGTACAAAATTTACTAGTTGACCACGTAATATAGGGTATATGCATCGCACATGGAGTATAAGCAGCAATCTACAATGCTCGTTATGATATTATAAAATGCGTAGTATTTTTTAAGTACAAAAGTATTAATTTTAAAAATAAAAAATTATGATACCGCAAACGATGTCAGAAAAAAAGTAAGTTAATTTTGTTAAACATGATATAAATAACTCATCAACTATAAACCAACACAATTTCCCAATAAAAAAAAATTGAATCCCAACACTCTTATAAAAAATTGAATATTAAATAAGTTAGTCAACAATATTTAATATAAAGATCAATTTTCTTGTTAAATTCTAAAAGCTTCACGATAAATAATTGAAATTAAAATTTTATAAGCTATTAAGTAGAGAACGTCTGTTATTCTTCTGTGCAATATTGTACATGCTTTACTTAGGGTAACACCAAACATTGATGCAGTATTATTCCATTTTTAAACAATCACAATGTGTTTTAAAAAAAAGTAGCTAATTATATTGTCCGTTTCTGCATCTAATTTTTCTTGAACATCAATTTAGAACATCATACCTAAATTGATATTTAAAAATTAAAAAACAAATGACTACACAAAAACAAGACGCAGAGAATTTAAAAATAATTTCATAATGCACCGGGTGAAATGTATCATCCACAGTCTACAGAGTAATGTTAAAAGTTCTTCACAATTCACAAATTATAAGCATTTTCAAAGGGCCTGAAAGTTTTTAAACTTTTATCCAATTGAATAAGGGCAATTAAGTAACTAATTAAAGTAGGGGTAATATTGAGGCATATAAAGATGCACTATAGTGCATAGCCACATATGACGTCACCTGCAAAACATCAGTTTGAGGGATTTGATATTATCGAAAAGGGCTTCAAACTATCTTTATTTACACCAATACACCCTAGTAGTTTGAAGTAATAAAGGGTAGAGATAGGGGTGGATTTAGAAGAGGGAGCTTTTCAGTTGGGAGCCTAGTTATAATGTAACTTGAGAACGACAAAAATGGTTCGATCATCCCTTATTACATGTTTAGTAACTTATTACATAAAGTAATAGTAATATACTTGTTTTTGAAATACCATGACAAAGCAAACTTAAATGGCTCAAGCGAAAATAATTCTAATATATCCAATATACTTCTTTTTTAAATAACATGAAAAAGCAAACTTAAATGGCTCACGCGAAAATAATTCTTATTAGATGGAGAAATGTTCTGAACAGCTATTATAAATAATTAGCCAAATTAATTAATTGTATTAAAATAATAATAATTAGCTTAGAAAGCAATATCTTTGCCTAATAATTAAACTTCCCATGCTAAACTTTCTTGATGATCAAATTGAATGTACTATACAAAAGTCCTTCATCTCGCATTCTTATATATATATATATGTAGTAATATTGTATGTATAATAGAAACTCCACGTCAAAATGTTATCGCAAAAGTAATCATCAGAATGATCAATGATTGCACCCCTATATACGAGAAGAGATTATAAAGCCCAAAAAAATGATCTATATCTGAATTCTTGTTTTTTCCTTCCCTTTCTTTCCAAATGTAACCCCGACCTCTTCCACCCCTATCTTCATAATCTTCAGTTGTGAATTCCAAAAACAAATAGACACATCCTAAAAGAACACCCTTATGCATTGAACTTATTTTAAATTAAATTTATGAGATAATTTGAGAGACCTCTCTCCACGTTTACCTCTATAACGTTCACCTCCCTTCTGGTTTGACATATTATACTTACCTTCTTTGTTTTAAACCTTTTGTAACCAAACTAATTTTAATGACTACATTTGGGTAACCTTCCAAAATTACCCTTTTGTGACCTTAATCATCAAAACGAAAGTTATCTTAAAAAATCTTTATACTTTATAATATGTTTGAAAGCAGCTAATAATTCTTTAACTAAAAAGAAACATTTAGAACCTATGATATCTTTCCCATATTTGAATTCAAAATAAAACTACTGACATTGATATTGGTTACAATAATGAAAAAATATTTTGGCGACACTTGAGGTTTTTATAAGTATTATCATTTGCGATGTGCTTCTTTTGATATTCTATTTATTTCAATCATATTCACTATCTCAGTTTATCCAATTTTAAGTTTATCTCATTTTATGGTAACACATTCGACTAATTTGAAATCTTAACTTTTAGAGGAGAGATAAATACGAAGGTCATCCCGTAAATAATTGTCCAAAATTGATTGCTATTGTGCCTAGCCTTGGTTATAAGTTACATTATATTAGATGCAAAAGCACCAAACGTTTTTACTCACTAAACAAATTATAAAACTTTAGACTGATGTAGAACTTAAAAAACACATAATATTTTTTGTAGAAACTAACGAGTAAATATAAAGAAAAGGTACGGTAACTCCATCAGAAAGGATATTTATCAACAAATTTCTTTGTCATTCTTGATTAACAGGCCAAGATGATCTAAATTAAAAAGTTATGTTTATTATAAGGTTATCAACCATTGCAAAACATAATAGCACTTGATTGTATTCTTCTACAGAATTTGGGAAATTTTTGAGAGTATGTTTATATCTAAAATCTAAAATTTAAGAAAAGGTGCAACATAACGGTAGTTTTGGCCTTAGAGAAAATATATCACTTAAATTGGTTTGATTACAAAAAGTTTAAAATAAGGGAGGTAGGTGTAATATGTCAAACCAGAAGGGAGTTAAGTGTCATAGAGATAAACGTGGAGGGAGGTCTCTAACATTATCCCTAAATTTATTGAAGGAATCAAATCATCATAACTTTTCTGACTCTCCAAGTTACACCTTAAATCAAACATGTGAAATTACAATTTTGTAATTTAATACAAATAGCTACAATCTATTTATTGGTTGACTTCAGGTCCATCTTTAAGAGGTCTTGACTGGTCGAGTATCAATACTACATGTAAAGTTTGAATCTCGAAAGCATGAAAAAAAGTAGAAGGATAAAAAGGGGAACTTAGTCATCAATATAAGAATGAAATCTAATATTGAATGATAATATATTTCCATCAATAGAGCACAAACTTTGGACCTCACCCTTTAGAAAAGTGTGCACTACTAAAAAAATCACTATTTTTCCAGTGGACTTTTCCTCTAAAAATATTCAATGGCTATTTCTGTTGAATGTCGGTGAAAAAAAATTAAATAATAATTTTTTTCATATGGAAAAATTAGAAAGTTTCCCAGCGTTTCAATGGGAAACTATTTCTCACCATGCATTTTCCCAGTGAGCTGATTCAGTGGGAATAACGAAGAAAAATCCTATTTTATAGCATAAATTTTCCATTAAATGTCGATGGGAAAATTCTCTGTTTCTAGTAGTGGTGGTCCTGTAGGAATGGAAGACTAACCTAATGGTCGTTATTCATGCATTGAACTAATTGTCATATCTCACTACTAAAAAAATAGGGATTTTCGACTAAAAATTTCGACCACACGAGGTCAAAAAAACCTTTATTTCGATCAATTTTTTTACCACACACTTAGGTCGAAATTATTCTACCGAAATTAAGAAAAGAAAATGTTTTCCACCACATGTGGTCGAAAATATTATTTTTATATTAAATTATATTTAATTTTTTTGACTACACGTGGTAGAAAACATTATTTATATTTAAATGTAAATTGTGGTCGAAATCTGGCAAGAATCTTGCTAAATTTCGGCCACATGTGGTCGAAATTGAATTTTTCTGGGTACAATTTCGACCTCATGTGGTCAAAATTTAGAAATATCTGGGGTGTGGTCGAAAATTTGAAATATTTTTTTTAACATTTGTTTGCTTTTGCCAGCCCACTTGCCAATTTCCAAACAACCAAATTCATCAACCAAAACAGCCATCCAATTCATCAACAATGCAACATAACAACCATAAACAATGTTCAAACACTTGAACACTTAAACATTGTCCATTCAAACACTTAAAAAAAATCAAATCCAACCTCAAAGTACTTAAAATTAAAACTACATTCAAACACTTAAACATCATAAACAACATTCAAACACTTAAACATTATAAACTTAAAAGTACTTCTAATTCGAATTAAAACTACACTCAAGCCCTTAAAGATAATATACATATCCATTTAAACATAGCAGAATTGGAATCCAAAAGTACACTAATCAAAAAGGTCAACGTTAGGTGTTAGAGATATGATCCGTATCCTCCTCCCCACAAAAATCATCGACAAGAGCATGATTTATGTCAGCTTGTGACCTACATCATCTACCTTGGGAAGGTCGGGGTTGGCTAAGGGGCTGTGACTTACGAGCATCCCCAGGACACGGGGGAATCGAAAACACCCCAGAATTGAGTAAGCTATTAATTTGGGCTTGCATACCCAACATCCTATCTTCCGAGGAATTACGTATTCTTGTTAGCTGAGCAACTTGATGTTTCATAACTTCATACTCCTTAGGATCAACTGCGCCATCATCAGTAGCATCTATGCATTCAAGGGCCAACGGGTATCGACGAAAGGCTCGATTAGGCATTCCATAAACTGTCTCATGCCTTGTTGGGGGAGCAGCCTTCTCAATCCACTGTTGTTGTATTACCTCTTCGGTCATCGACGTGTGACTTAGCTAAGTGACTTGAAACTCCCCAAAGTGTTTATTCAAATTCGTTCTGAAATTGAAGGATACAGTGTTAGTAGTCTAATTTAGTACAAAAGATAAAATATTATTGATAACTAATGACTTACCCAAGTTTGCTCAACCCTAGGCTCAACCCATCGGTTTGTACTATCGGCGTTCTTCTCCTTCCTCGTGTGAGTAATCTTGAAGATCTCATCTTGAGGTACTGCCTGACCCCTCTGTAGCTCCTGCAAACAAATCAAGATTAACAACTAAAAAATTAATGTTTTTCAGTTTTGTTATGTATCATGATTCATGCACCATTTTATTCAACTAGCAAACTTGATTCTCATTTAACTCCTCCCGCTAAACAATGAAATCTTAACTCACATATACTATCTAATTGTAGACTTCCACAACATTTAGATACGTAGCTTTTAATAATAATAATAATATATCAAGTGAATTCAACAATTCCCAACACTTTCTAAATCTAATTTTACCCGAAATAGTTTGCATTTAATCTAAGTAAATTAGCTTCGTCAGCCTGGTAGAAGAGACCCCTTTTTTGACAAACCACATACTAAACAAGCATAGAGATTGAACTAGTTTTTGTATCAAGAATCTTATAATATATATGTGATACAGTATACTTCAGTTCATTTCTTTAAATATTATCATATGGCAGCTAAGTTACAAAATTTAGCAATTTTCAATCTTATATTAAAAGGCAGCCTGGTGCACGAAGTATCTCAGGTTCAGTGATTGATAACACGACTTGAATCATGAATGTATAGGTCACACAAAAAATACTTTACTGGTGCTTTAAAATTCCCTTTATTTTTTGAACTTCATATTAAATTTCTAAATAGAAGAGGCATCTAGAATGAGAAGACAAGTTTTCAACTTATAATCAGGTTATTAGTCTATGTCTAATTAAAGTGGCATTAGCAAATAATTGTTTATAATGATCAAAACACAAATCCACTTATGAAAAAGAAATTGCCTTTTTTTCTACACTCAAAGTTTGTCTTCTTTTTTTTCTACACTCAAAGTTTTCTTAACTTATGCATGAAGAATAAAAAAGGCAGCACAAAACACTAAAAAAGGAGAAAGGTAAAGGGTTCTTCTTTAGAAAAAAAGAAGATGGAGAAGGTAAAGGGATCTTCTTTAGATCTATTAAGTAGTGCTTTACAGTCAGCAAATTGGAACTTAAATGATAGCTCAAGTTGGAACTTAAATGGATCAGGGATAACTTTTTGTATATTCAAGCTTTGATAAGATAACTAGCGAAACATTTCGATAAAACCAAAAAAAGAAAAGAAGACACACTGTTAAGTGACCAGTGCAATATGTTCATTATATTCAGAGCTAATAGTCCCACAGATATAAAAACTATAAAACATACACAAACACACTCTCTAACTACGAGTGTTCAAGATAAACCGAAATACCAAACTGAATGTTAAAATCAAACCAACAGACCTAAAAAATCGAGGGAGAAATGGGTAAATAGCCATTTTTTGGCGCAAATTAATATTTAACTATTGTTTTAAAACTACTTAATATTTAGCTGCTTTTAAGTTGGAAATAATATTTGAACAAAAACACTCCTAGTTGAAACACGAAAAAACTCGAGAAATTTTTATTGAAATTAACATTTAGAAGTTAAAACTCCATGATTTTTTTCTAGGAGTTTGAACTACGCATTTGAACCTTTATGAATGAGTTGTTCCATGTTTCAACTTGTAGAAGATCGATTTTTTTTTTAATAACAAAGGCTTGGCTTGTTTGAAACTCCAGGAAAGTGTCATGAAATTTGAAGGAGTAGCATGAGTAAAATAATCCATCAGTACATATTTTCACTCCTTGTATATGGAGGTAGCATGACTGCATGAGTGAAATAATTCTTTTACATTACCTCACTCATGAAAAAATTACTAGAGTGTGAATCTTTATAAGTTTAAAAAGCTAAGAAGCAAACAAAAATAGAGACTTGTCATTTGTCAAAACTAAAGAAGGAGATATACTAACCGCTTCATCAAGTTCACTTGGCTCGTGGCCCCACTTGTGTGTAGCGATCCACCCTTCACTGAGGCTCTGGCGGCCTTTCCATTTGCACTTCGTTTCGAAAACACCGGATCAGTTGCCCAGTAGTGCAGTAGGTGCTTCCACCATTCATCTTGGATCCAGTCAGGCTACATGCAATTAGCACGGGCTCTAAGTAATGCATCGTTAAGTATTTTCGCCGCTTTTTTCTCAAAACTTTGCGCTACTAAATCATGATGTTCCTGCTTCCAAGAACACTTTGTCTGCAAAGAAATTAATATGATTTAAATGCATATTAAAGGAATATCCCATAAACAATCAATATATATGTCACGCCCCGAACCATGGCTGGGCGAAACACGGCACTCGGTGCCTTACTGCATGTGACCGAGCGAACCACATGGCTTGCTAGATCATCATGAGGCATAACATGAGCAGAATATAACATGAATGCATGATGAGCCTTTATAAAACGTAGTAAGTCATAATACTTAATAAAAATATTTGTTTAAACATGAGTGCGGAAATAACATGAATGAGCCAAAATGGTTATATGACTTCAAATGTCTGACATAACATAACTGACTTATCTAGTCTATGAAACCTCTATCATGAGTCTGACTGGAAAATATACTTACTGGGACAAGGCCCCAAGCATACCTTAGATGCATAACTAATCATAAAACAAAATTTGACTAAACCTCGAATGAGATGGGGCTCACCAAGAAGCTGATAGGAATGTTGTCCTACTAAACAGATGTGTCGTCCTGTATATCAGTACCTGCATCGTGAAATGCAGGCCCCCGGGCAATAAAAGGGGACGTCAGCACATTGAATGTACTAATATGTAAAGCAAGTGAAAGAAATAACATGGGACATGGAATAACATGATAAGAACTGAAACTGAAAACCTGGACATGAGCATGAGCATGGGCATAGGCATATATATATATATATATATATATATATATATATATATATATATATATATATATATATATATAAGTAAAACATGATAAGTAGGGAGAGCATTTCATAAACCGACATGTGATATCACCACGTGGGTACGTGGAGTCTGGTACCTCGCCGGACCAGCAGAGCCCTCATACCTTGCCAGGGTATAAGGTAGTAACGTGCCTGATGGATCCATTCAGTGTAAAATTAAGGTATCTTCCTAACTGGGCGGAGCGATCTTTGTCATATGGTGGCTACATAGTTTCAGGCTATCTAAGCCTTCTCGGTAATTCGTGCAGCTCCCAAAAACATGAACACAATATAGTTGGCTAAGAAGCCCATGATTTTAGTGAATTAACTTGTACTTGTCTTGTAATCATGATTTCACGAAATAACTTGTAAACATTGTTTCATGAAATAACTTGTAAACATGGTTTCATGAAATAACTTGTAAACGTGGTTTCATGAAATAACTTGTAAATATGGTTTCATGAAATAACTTGTATTTAGTATGTATGTATCTTGTATAATAGCATGAAAGTAATTGTTATATCCCGTATTTTTATACGTCGAGTTATTCGCAAGAGAATCGACTCAAGTTAAAGACGGGATCATTTTCGGGCACGAAACAGAAATCTTTAATTTCCGGTCTCTAGTAGAAAATGAATTATTTATGAATTTTACTTAGTGTAAAAATATTAATGGAAAGTTGGGATTAATTTACCATGATTAGATTATTAAGTGGGGGTTTAAATTTAAATTTTTCACTAAACAAGTCATTAGTACACAAAGTGGGCCCCATCAAGATATGTGGCCAAATTTAATTGGCTCAAGCCTTGGGTGGGCCATGTTTCCATCCCATGAGATGCATCTAAATGGGCAAATAATCACTCACAAGTCCACCCAAACCCTCATTTCATCTTCCACAACAAGCTAGAGAGAGAGAGAGAGAGAGAGAGAGAGAGAGAGAGAGAAGACACAAGCCATGGCATTCGGCCATGGCTAGCAAAATTGGAGCTCAAATTTCTTGATCAAAAAAATCAGATTTTCAAAGTATTCCAACCAGTTAGGAAGGCTATAATAACGTGGAGTAGTCATTTGGAGCAACAAGAACAAGTATTAGTTCATTTCACAACTTCTAGCCGAATTAAGAAGCCAACTTGTTAAGGTAAGATTTCGTTTTTTTTTGTTATAAAATTGGAGTTAATGATGTTGTAATGGATCTATTAAGTTGTATTATGTGAATTTGGAAGTAAGAAAATTGTTTGATTAAAGTTGGCATTAAAAGTGGGCAGATTTGGAGTTGTTTTAATTGGGTTGAGTTTGATTAGTGTTGTCACTACTATGGTATGATATTTGTAGATAATTATTTATGTTGAAGGGCTGGAAATATGGTTATTGACATGTATAGGGGTTGTTGTCAATGGTAAAAATTATACTTGATCCCATGTGTTTGTGATTTTGTGAAATAAAGGTCGAAAATTGTATTTCGATGTTGTAGTGTTGATGGACTGTTTTGGATTTCCTATTGAAACAAAATTTAAGTAATTCTTGTACATGGATGGTTGTTGTTATTAATGTTATGGATTATGTGTAAAAGGTGAAAGGAAAGTTTAAATCATGTTAGAACTTGTTGTGAAATTAGAGCAGTGTCCTTGCATATAATAGTTGATGTTGTTGTTGTGGGCTGTTTTGATAAGGTTTTTGGTGGAAAATCTCATGTGATTATATGGATATTTGAGGTTGCCATTGTTATGGTTAAATTGTAGTTAGGGGCTGTTCTTGAGGAATTGGATAACTAAGGATAGTTAAGATTTGTATTGTGACGTTATAATGGATGGGGCTGTTTTAGAACTTGTTGTAATGTTACGATAGTTTTCTTGCATATAGAGGTTGATATTGTTGCTGTGTTGTTGCTGATGTGAATCATCAAACTTGGAGGAAAGAAGCGTATAAAATATCGTATGTGAAGTGTGTGCGATCTGCCTGGTATATTCTTAGATGTTCGTGAGATTATCGGTCATTGTTATGTGGTAACTAAGGGCTGTTTTGGGGCTGTTTTGTAATGAATTTCGTGGTTGTTTTGTGATGAATTTCATGGCTGTTTTGTGATGAATTTTGTGGCTGTTTTGGGGCTGCTTGTTATAAATTTCGTGATTGTTTTGTAGTGACATTTTGGGGGCTGTTAGTTGTAATTTTCGTGGCTGCTCTTGTTGAGTCAAAATGCAGGGATTAGTTATGATTATGTACAATATATGTAGTATATTTGCTGGAGTATGGGTTGTTCTTGATGGCTGGTCTAACATTGTTAAAGGGGTTGGATAAACATAAGGAATTAGTGTATTAATCACTTTGTTGTTGTGGTTGTTGTACTCCATGGATGTAAAGAGAAAGAATGATAGCAATGGTGTATGTAGTGCATATGAGGCTGATTTTGTTATGTCCTTGAGTTGTGTCTTGTTATTGATGTTGTTGACCTCGTATGTGAGTTGTGGATGCGTGCAAGTAGTGGAAGTGCTGCCCACTTGTTTTTATACAAGAACGAGTTATCGTTTACTAGCAACCACCAATTTGACGGACATGCTACCATTGTTATAGGTTGAAGTGCCAATCGAGACGAGTTTAAATTATTGAATTGGTACAGACGACAAACGGTATGTAAAGCCTAACCTTTCTTTCTTTTGGCATGACCCTTATGAAATGAGCAAATGACATATGTGTATGATTTTAAAGAAAATCCTACTCTTAGAGCCACTAGGATGGCTAATATCTTTGACTTCCATTAGCTATTCCATATGGCTTGATACGTATTTATGATGTTCGAGGATTCTAGTTGTTATGTTTCCGAATGTCGTTCGAAAGAAAATTGAGATGACTAAAGTCTTTGATGAATACTCTGATACGTAAATATGGTCCTAAAGTCTCCATTTGGTTTGATCCATAATGTTATTTGAATGTTACCTAATAGGAATGATACTTGAATTTCCAAATATGGCTTATGAAATATTTTTTGAAGGTTCTGTACTTCAAAAGCTCTCAACTTTCTTATACTAATTCCGATTGACCCAAAACTTGTTTCTGAGCCTTCAGATGTCGATAAATATATTTGTCCATCGAGTTTTGAAATTTATTTATTTATTTATATGCATATGGTTTTCTCACTACTCTGCTCGTGCATACTGTTAGTACATCTTTCGCCGAGTCCCGGGTCGGCTATGTCATTGTGCGCACTTTGTTATACTTGGCATTATGTTGGTATGTGGATCGGGCTGCACGTTCCGCAGCAATATAATATATTATGTTTATGGATCGGGCTGCACGTTCAGCAGCAATATAATATAATATATTTATGGATTGGGCTGCACGTTCCGCAGCAATATATATGTGGACCGGGCCGAACGTCCCTCGGCACTAATATGCTTTATGTGGATCGGGCCGTACGTTCCTCGACACCATCGTATTACATATGGATCGGTTATGTGTACATGTATATGATGACGGCACGCATGATTTGTGTTTGGGAAGTAAGTATTTTGGTACTCCAAATGATTTACTCATTTTTGGTACTTTTTCTGACATATGGCATCTGTATGTATGAGTTACGTTCAGAAAATAAGCACCTTGGTATTCTGACTAATGTACTTACTTATTGTACCGTTGTTCCGGTTATGTTTCTGTTTGCTGTATTCTATGTCTTACATACTCGGTACATATTCCGTATTGACCCCCTTTCTTTGGGGGTTGCGTTTCATGCCACGCAGGTACACCCAGATGAGTAGAAGACTTTGCTGAAGGTGTTCCAGCGGGATTGGCGAGCTCCATCTCAGTTCGAAGTGTTGCCGGGTCAAGTACTTATGTCATTGTATTTTGTATGTGTTAGAGACTTTGCAGACAGTGTCCTGTGAATAGGGCGTCGAGCAGTGCGAATCATTTATATATGTTAAAAGAGTATGAATTTTCAGATGATTCCTGTTGGTAAAAAGTGCGTAATTGATTGAAAGTTTTTCATAATCTGTATAAAGACAATGATCTTTATTTGGAAAAGTGTCATGTTTTAAAAGTTTTTGAAATAACAGGTTTTGGCAAAGCGAACGTTTAAGGGTTCGCTTGACTCTGATGAGAGTCGGGTGCCCATCATGCCCTATCAAGATGAGGGTGTGTCAGTAATTATATAATATAGTTGCATGAAAACTTGTAGACGTGTAGGATATTCATGAAATAATCATTTTTATTTAAAAACATGCATGCAAGAACCCATGGAATGCGAGATATGGGTTTTCATGGATTACGGACTGATTCTCAATAATCATATGGAGTTATTAAGAACACAATGATAGAATCATAGCAATTCATACATAATATAATCATGGACATGGACCTAGGGTTATCATGAGCATAGTATATAATAGAAACCCTAGTTTTGTAAAGATTCATACTTTATGGATTAGGAGGCGTGGGGAAGAACAATGATGTTTCCACACGTACATAGTAACTCTACATACCTTAGTCGCTCCAAAACTTGAATTAAAGACTTGAGCTTTGAAGAAAATTTCCAAAATCTTGAATTCTTGAACCTTGAGATGGGTTTTCTTGAAAACCCTAGTTTTGGAATGATGATTTCTTATTTAAATTACAAGGATATGTATTAGAATTGACTTGGAATAATTAGAGTAGGCTTACCTTGGTGTTCTTGATGATGGAAGAGGGTAGGAGGTCGTTCTAGGGTTTGAAGGAATGAAAAATAATGATGTGAACTGATACGGATGAATATATACTGTTCTGAAAAATTAAAAATTACCGCCCAGTTAAATACTGGTCGTATTTTGAAATACGGACTGCACTGCGTCTCTTCAGTAAAATGTTCATAACTCTTTCCACAGATGTCTGTTTGACCCTCATAATATACTGTTGGAAAGGTATTTCAAAGCTATACAACTTTCATCAAAGATTTTTTCCCAAATTACAAATACATTTTTAAATACGAGCCATATTTGGAAATACGATATGTATTTAACCATTTGATATCCAAATGCCAAATTCCAGAATGCTCAGAAATCCTTGGTACCAATATACGAGTTGAATTACGGCTCATATACTGAAATACGATCACTGTTCATGGGCGTAAACCCCTATCTTACAACTGAACATGGAAATTCCAATACCCACATTCTTTATCTGATTTTCTAAGCCTAGGATTATGATCGAAGCTTACATTAAAGGTACGGGGTGTTAAAATATAGTTATAGTATTTTATTACAAATAACAAGTACCCTAAACTCTAGAAACATATGATTCTTCAGTTTCACTGGCACCTTGCCCAAAGATGGAACGACGCCTCTATAAAGTCCTTTGATTGTCTTTAAAATCCTTTTAGTTGTTTTGCCTGGAAAGAAGCTACATCAAAACAATTAGATAATTAGGTGCAATAAAATTAGATGTTTTATAATAAAATAAATAACTTATGCAAATTAAATAAACTTACTTGTATCCAACTGGCTCGATTATGAGACGACCATGCATATCAAAATTCAAAAGCTATGACATAGTCAGGCTAGGAGTAGCTGTCGGAATACCGCTCATAATCGCTCGATGCGATACATGATAAAACTCAAGGAAGCCATGTGGGATAGTCAAAGCTGTGATGGTGGACTGAGATCGTCGTGCATGTGGCTCTGTTTGGCCCTAAGGCTAAAAAATGGGGGCGCTGCGACATGGCCAGTTGGCTGACTCCATGCTAACCCTTCAGTACCCTCGTACCTCTTTTTGGGGTTGGATCAAACCAGATGCATAGGAAAAGAACAATTTTTTGGAGAGGCCAGTCAGAATAATATAACTCTAAGATCTCTTCGATTACACGAATATAAGCAACACCATCAGCACCTTTAACCCACACACCACTGTTATTAGTTTTCATATGGTTAGAAAATTCTCGGGTATTTGAAACCATTAACCACATATTTGTCCAATGGACACTAGTGGGTCCCAAGATAAGTCCCCCAAAAATTATTCATGAAAACCACACGGATTATTGTAAACCTATTAAAAGTTAAGAATTAGAAAGTTATAAATATTACAATTCAAAACTTAGTAAAGTTGCTAGCATTGGGTTAGAAAATTATATATATAACTTACGTAATTGTTAAACCAAGGTGAAAATTGGTCGGACGCTGTTTCTTGGCCATGTATCTCCACAATGAGAAACAAAATGGAGTTTAGGTTAGCCCCTATTCTTAATTTAAATGATTAATTTCTGAAATTTTAGGTAAACTTAGTCATAATAAGGTTGAACTTCTGGAAAATTTAACAAGATATATGTCGAAGCTGATTTATACTCCATTTGATTCAATGGTCTCTCATGTTCTTTTGACCCATCACCTAGTCGATTGAAGATCGATATCAGCTTCAACAAAGATTTATTCACACCTCCATCAGAGTGTCGATTAGGCTTGTTTATCAAATAAGGCACATTGTTCCGAAAGTAGTAAGAACAGAAATGGGATGTTTCCTTGGCAAGATAAACTTCGCACATTAAGCCATCCACTTTCGATTTCTGCTTGATAGCCCTCTTTAACTTACCAATAGACCTGCATTTATATCGTGGTAAGTCTTAAAAAAGTTTTTAAAATAGATTATATAGGAACAAATAAAAAAATTGACTCATTACCTCTCGAATGAATACATCCACCTATATTGAATTGGACCTCGGAGTCGGGCTTCATATGCAAGGTGAATTGCAAGATGTTCTATCACATCAAAGAACCCCGGTGGAAGAATCCTCTCCAACTTGTTTGTAATAACAGGAATATTCTGATGCATCCGATAAAGGTTGTCTTCCCTCAACGAACTGGAACACATGTCTTTGAAGAACAAACTAATTTCTGACATAGGTTTCCAAATTCGTTCAGGCAAGCCACTAAGTGAAATAGGGAATAAATTTTCCATGAAAACAATAGAGTCATGACTTTTCATCCCATGTATACTGCCTTGCTCCATATCAACACGTGATCCAAAATTTTATGCATGACCATCGGGCATCTTCAAGTTTTGGAGCCACTCAAAAATCTTTCGCTTCTGCTCCATTGTGAAAGAATAGCTAGTCTTAGGCTTTAAGCACCTATTCTATTTCGGTTGCAACCATAACTCTTTTTGTCCACAATACTCAATCAAGTCCATTCTAGCCTTAACATTATCTTTCGTCTCATCCTTCACATCCATCACTGTGTTAAGCAAATTATCAAAGTAATCTTTTTCAATGTGCATGACATCAATATTATGGCTCAGAAAATTATCTTTCCAATATAAAAACTCCCAAAATATGCTCTGCTTTGTCCAGTTATAGTAAACCCCATACCAATCGAATATGTATTGTTCTTCTTCAGTAACCTTTGGGAGGTGTTGAACCCTCTCCTAAATATCCTCACCAGACAGTATTGAAGGTGTACAATCTTGTTCAATTGTGTCATTCTTGAATGCAATTTTCATTCTCCTAAAGGGATGATCCATCGGCAAGAACCGACGGTGACAATCAAATCATGATTTTTTTTTGCCGTTTTTCAAAGTGAAGGACTTAGTATTTTCCATGCAGTGAGGACATGCTAACTTTCCGACTGTCATCCACCCATACAACATTCCATATGCAGGAAAATCATTAATGGTCCACATTAAAGCGACCTTCAAATTAAAACTCTGCTTACACGAAATGTCATATGTCTCAGCCCCTTCAACCCACAACTGTTTCAGCTCATCAACCAAAGGTTGCAAGTGCACATCAATCAAAATAAATAAGCGCTTTTTTACTTAAGCGCTTTTTTTAGGTATAAAAGTTTGGCTAAGCACCTCAACTACTTAAAATAATTTTTTTCAAAATAAAAAATTAGCGCTTTTTTGCTTTGCGGAAACATGGCCAAACAGGTTATTAATCAAAGATCTCAGGTTCGAGTACAAAGAATTAAGTCACCAACATGAATCTAGATTAGTCGAGCCCCAAAAACGGAAACCAAACACAAAATGGAACTAAGACTATAAGGAATTAAAGGACTATGCATATCTTTAATTTAAGACCATACGATTCAAAATTCTCCTTTTATTCCTTAAACTTTGTTCCCAGTTAAATTGGCACACTTAAATTGAAGCGGAGGGAGTACGTTGTTTTCGAGAAGTGTTTGAAATTTTCCTCCGTAGAACAATCAATGCTTTGTTCAAGGGTGGTTCAGTTAGTCGAGCAAGAGACTTCCATAATGAATACCTTACGTCCAAAAATCCTTACCTACAATAGCCGGGAATTTACCTTGTAGACCCATCTCATCGCACGAGACTTGCCTAATTAGTGTAGATTATCTTGCACAGGAACGGAGTTTTCTCTCATCGTTAAAAAGATCTTTGTTAAAATAAAAAAGTTTAGGACCAAAATTGCGCGGTTTCACTAGGACCAAAAAAGTTTAGGACCTAAATGCGCGGTTTCACTAGGGTTTTGGACCAAAATTGTTTTCATTTTTGGTAACTTCATTCGCAATTTACTTAGTTCTGATTTTCTCGTTACTAAAAAAAATGAAATGAAATGGTGAATTATTCTGTTAAAGCAATTAGATTACTAGAAATTAAAAGGCAACGAATTAGATTATTATTAAAGCAAACACCTAGTCGGTTTGGTTATTTCTTTCTTAAAATCAAAGTCAAATAAAATTTTATTGCTATTTTTAAAACAAAAATATCAAACCAAAAATGTGTCAAGTTTCTTTCTTCAATTTGAGTGGTTTACAATTTGGTTCGACTTTACAAATTTTGGTAAATAAATACCCCACTCGGCACGCAAAGCGGATCTCAACCCAAATTTTGTTCCAAGTAAAAAAAAAAAATCCTTAAATTCCTAATTCAAGTAAAAAAAAGGTACAAGAATATTTCTAGAACTTCTAGTCTAGCATAAATAAAAGAGGTTTTACTTCAAGAAGGAATCAAACTTCTTAGATTCTTTCCACCCTAAATAAAAGAGAAGTTGCATTTTTAGTCTGATACTTCGAAATATGTACTACTTTTTAATTTATAGAATGTAAAAGTCAAAGTGGAGTCCTTTAGTTTTCCAATTTAATGAGGTCATGTTTCCTTATTTTTAGCCCCATCGAATCTTTTGAAAATCTTTTCTTAAGTAGAGTAGTTTTTTTTTTTTTTTTAAGAAAAGTGAAGAGTTGCACTGTTTGTTCGAGCTTTATGGGAAAAAAATGTTTTTGAATATTGTAGCAAAAGCTATTTTATTAAGAAAAGTAGTTTTTTTCGAAAAAGTACTTTTAGAACCATGATCAAACACATATTAATTAGTCACCCCCAAATTGTTATTTTTCAAAAGTATTTTTTCTGAAAATCTCTTATGATAAAAAGCACTTTTGAAATTACATAAATTTTAAAAGTTTGACCAAAACATATTATAAATTAAAGCCATAGATTTACGATAGCATTCCATTTCCTTTTGCAAACTTTGTCAGGACACTAATAAATTTTTATTGTTTATATTTTGATTAGTGAATATTGTGGATCATTCATTTGAATTTCTTAATTCGACAAGTGGGTATATTTGAGATCAATAACGTTGGGGACCAACAAGGGTACCTATTACAATTTATTATTCCCTTGTAAAGTATTTATTGCAATATCAATTATGCACTAACTTATTAATTCGAAATTGTTTTATTGATATCCAATCACTTTAGATTCAACTTCTGGGTTAAACAAATAATGCAATAATTTTAACGGCAATTGCTATTTTACAATACTCAAATGAGCTGAAAAGAGTTGAAATGCTATAAGATTAATTAAAAATTAATCAAGGCGTGCTTGTTGAAAATATTGCACACTAATTAAATGTAAATATATTTTTATAGTTCAAATTTAGGATTTTACTTTATTTTGGAGATTGTAATTACAAGAGTTGTCTTATGTGACATGTTGAGAAAAGGACCAAAATCATCCATAATGTTTGGGTTTGGATCAAAATCATACATATTCTTTCACATGGAGCACTAATAGTACATTATGTTTGCATAAGTGGTGCACTTTTAGTCAAACTCTCAAATAAATTTAACGGAAAAGAACAAAAATGCCCCTGAACTTTTAGAAAAGGTATAAAAATACCCTTTATTCATCTATTTTGCTAAAACTACCCCTCAATTCAACTTTTTGGCTCATTTATTCCCCTTGACTAACGGACAACACTAATTCTTTTTTTTTTTTTTAAAATAGATTGCACATGACATTTTATTATTGAAAAATTGATTTATTCTTTTAAAAAGAAATCTGAAAAAATCGTTATTTGTAGAATAAGGAAAAATAATTTTTCAACATCCGTTTCTTTAAAAAACAAATGTAGTAAGCCTTTTATATATATATTAAAAAAAAACAGAATTGGATTTTCATTAAAACATGTGGAATTTTTTTAAGTTTGGAAAACTTTTTTTAACGGGTGGAAACCCCATTTTTTTTTAGAAAATTCAATTTTTAAATCTGAAAAACTGATTGTTTTTTTTAAGTAAAATGTGCAAAACTAATACTCCATAATTTTCTTCTAGATTTAAAAAAAGATAGTTTTCTGTTTTTTTTTTTTAAACACAGTTTTTCCATAAAAAATTTAATTTTTTCAGATTTTTATAAAAATCCAATTTTTCACATTTTGAAAAGAAAAAAAATTAGTGTTGTCCGTTAGTCAAGGTTTTACTCGTTAAAAAAAAGTTTTCCAAATTTAAAAAAATTCCAAGGTTTCAGATTTCTTTTTAAAAGAATAAATTAATTTTTCAGTAATAAAATGTCATGTGCAATTTATTTATTTATTTTTTTTAAAAAAATTAGTGTTGTCCGTTAGTCAAGGGGAATAAATGAGCCAAAAAGTTGAATTGAGGGGTAGTTTTAGCAAAATAGATGAATAAAGGGTATTTTTATACCTTTTCTAAAAGTTCAGGGGCATTTTTGTTCTTTTCCGTTAAATTTATTTGAGAGTTTGACTAAAAGTGAACCACTTATGCAAACATAATGTACTATTAGTGCTCCATGTGAAAGAATATGTATGATTTTGATCCAAACCCAAACATAATGGATGATTTTGGTCCTTTTCTCTGACATGTTTGACTGGGCAAAATTAGCTTGTTTGAAAAAAAAAATCCCAAAAAAGTATTTTGGTGAGAAGTAATTTTTTTGGCTAATTAATTTGAAAAACACTTCTAAATAATATTATTAATGTTTGAGTAGTTTTTAAAAATGTATTATGGGGAGAAACTATTGTTTTCAGCTTCTTAAAAACAGATTCTGCTTCTACTCAAAAGCTCTTTTTTTCTCCTAAAATCTTAGTCAAATACTCAATATTAAAAAAAAATGACCTTGGGGAAGCTCGACCAAACAGACTATTTTGCACACTTTAACTCTAACAATTACAACCTTTTAAATAAATAAAGTCTTGAATTTGGACCACGAGAAGTATTCTTTGATCATGGTAGATAAAAACATGCAATTATTAATAGCTTATCACTTCCGTTGGTGTTTGCCCAAGCTTTAGACGAAAACTATATAAGTTGATAATTCTCACGTAATAACTTCAATCCAAGCACCAAAAAAAAAACGTAAAAGTTCATGAAAATCAAAATATCAAACATAAAGAAAGCTAATAAGCATATTATAAAGTGACATAGTAACGATTTAAACGATCCTTTGGCAATTCTCACTCGAGAATTTGTAGCAGGCGTGATCGTGGAGGATGTGATGGGCTTCATATAGAGCCCAATACTCTCAATATACATATTCCATTTGGTACCATGTAATCCACAAAAAGAACAGAACGATCATCTCCTATTTGAATATGGGCATTTCGCAGGATTGCGGTGGTCTTTACTTGTTGCCCCTCAAATCCGTGATCTTTAATATTTGCTTTTCGCATTGCAATCTTGAGTTTCGCGTAGAAATCATGAGGTTTTGGGTTCGAACCCCTGCTCAGGCATAAAATAAAATAATATGTTCGCAATACAAGGCTTGGGCGCATATATGCCGGATCCGGCATACATTTCTTAAGGAATAACTAAAGTTATGTCGGACCCGGCATAATTGTAAGTTCCGTCTTATAAGGCAGAGTTTATGCCTTAAGGAAAAGTTCCGCCTTAGGGGCATACTTTTAGTTATGCCTTAACTAAAAGTCAGCCCCATAAGGCATAACTAAAAGTATGCACCATGAGACGTAACTTTTTCTTAAGGCATAATTAAACTATGCCTTAAGAAAAAGTTTTGCCCCCATATGGCATAACTATGTCGGATCTAGCATACACCCGCCTAAGCCTTGCCTTGCATTGCGAAAATATTTTTTTATTTTATGCCCGAGCCGGGTTTCGAACCCAAAATCTCAATATTTGCCCACCTTTTCAAGCGAAGGGCAGAACTTAAAGACCAAAAATATGAGGGCCAACATTTAAAGACCACCCCAAAGAAGGGCAATCCGCGCAATTTTTTATTTGAATATCAAAGGGCAATTTGCATGATTGCCTTCATACGGACTGGTCTTTAATTTTTTCCCCTTAATTCGCTGGTGTTTAATTTTTGTCCTTCACTTACAGAGATGGCCGAAAATAGCCAGTGGTTCTGGGTTCGAAATGCAATAGAGTCAAAAATAATAATTTCGCAAGACATAGGTTTCTATGAACCTATGCCTATTCGGACGAAGTTATATAGAACTTATGCCGGAGATGGCAAACTTTTAGTTATGCCTTAAGGCAAAGTATGCTGCATAAGACAGACCTTTTGCAAAAGTCTTGCCTTATGATTTTTTTTTTACCGAGTGGAGGTTCGAACCTAGAACCTCTAGATATTTTCGGTCATCTTTTAAAGCCAAGAAAAAAAAAATTAAAGACCAGCAATTTGAGGGACAAAAATTAAAGACCACCGCAAAAAAATAGGCCAACTTACAGACATATAGTCAAACCTCTCTATAGTGGCAGCGTTTGTTCAAAAATTTCATGGCTGCTATAGTGAGGTGCTTTTATGTATGCCTACTGGCATTCGATATTTAGATCTCATTTAGCTTTTATAAACAAAAGTACGCAAAAAATTAACTTTTTGTATTTTTTATATTATAAACGAAAACAATATATTTGTAAATTTTAGAATCTCAATTGATTTTCATATCCCATAAATTAAAAATTGAAAAGACTAATAAATTACCACAAAATCCATAACTAGTTGTATCACACAGATAAAGAATTAAAATCTATGAAACATATGCATTTTAAATTAATTGAGAATTTAAATATTTCAAGTTTGATAAAAGAACTCTACAATTTAGGTTGTTTCCCAAATTCTAGTCTCTTAGTGATAATATAATGCTTGAAATGACGAAGAATTTTGTCCAAACTTTCAGCAAAAGGTGATTCAATAGCTTTCCCTTGAAGGTTGTCTAAGTGCTTACTATTGCTAATGAGATTTAGAAAGTCCCAAGCTGGTGACTCTTTTATCTTCAAGTAGCAGTAGGTGCTCTTCATCGATACTTTTATTGTCACATAATATATTTCTTACAAAATATTATTACATGCTATTCGAGTATGACTGTTATAGAGAAGCAATATTACAAAGAGTATACCGCTATAATGGATGTCATTACTGTTATAGGCAGAATGATATTATATAGAAGTAAAATATAACATGAAAAATCGATTCCAGAGAAAGTCATGCCATTATAGTGAAACACTGTTATAACAAATGACAATTATAGAGAAGTTTGACTGTAACTATCTACTATGCGAATCTTATCATTAATAGCTATCATTTTTCAATTTACAAATCGTAGCTTACTTTTAAGCAAAAGTTGTGTATTTCGCGTGTTTTTGGGCGAGACTCCCCTCAGGTCAAATACATAGGAAAAATATGTAAGAAAACAAATGTTGTTGGTCAGGTTCGAACCTGGAGGGCAGGGTGAGAGTCTCGCCCAATAACCACTTCAGTCACTCCAACTTTATGTATTTTGGTGTAGCTACACATGGTAATTTACAAAATAACTGTAGCTATTAAATATAAATAAATTAAAAGATAGTTATTATTAACAATTACATCTTAAAAAAAGTTACACCAAGTAAAAATTAAGAAGTTACACCAAGTAAAAATTTCAAAGAAATATCGAACTCTGTGTTTGGTTGTCCTGGGCCTTTTGGCTATGGCCCCATAGGTACACCTTGGTTGGTCACAAATGTTATTGACCTCAAACCATTTAAATAGCAGGTACCATCATCCTAATACCATAAGAAATTCTGATGATAATCTAATACAACCTTCAAATAATATAGCCAATCATCGAAATTTTATTAGAATAATTAATATTTAGTAAAAGTGTTCTCATCACGAAAGGTGCGACTGTGATGAAGTTATAAGTACTCAGCCGCCCTTATAGTCTGTTTAGTCAAACATCCAAAATATAATTATTTTCAAAAGTGCTTTAAAAAAAAACTTTTAGAGCATCAAGTGCACTTAGCCAAGATAACCGAAGTGTTTATGGTGAAAAATTTGTCCCGCTTCTCGAAAATAATTTCTACTAATTGTCAAAAACACTTATTTTTACCTAAAAGTTTGGCTAAGCACCTCAACTCCTTAAAATAATTTTTTTCAAAACAAAAAATAAGCGCTTTTTTGCTTTGCGGAAACATGGCCAAACAGGTTATTAATCAAAGATCTCAGGTTCGAGCACAAAGAATTAAGTCACCAACATGAATTTAGATCAGTCGAGCCCCAAAAACGGAAACCAAACACAGAATGGAACTAAAAAGATAAGGAAAAAAGTAGTATTCCTAATAGAGCGTACATATAAAAATACTTACTGTTGTGAAGGTTGTAGCCAAGCTATGATTGTAATCTAAGAGCTCGTTTGGATTGACTTATAAGTTGCTTATAAGCTGTTTTCAGCTTTGAGTGTTTGACTGAAAATAGGCCTCTAATAATCCGCACTTCAGTCACTCCAACATTTCGTTTTGAAAATATTTAGAGGCCTATTTTCATTTTATACAACCTTTAAGTTAATATACTCTATTCGTCTCAAACTAAGTATCTTACTTTCTATTTTGGTATGTTCTAAAAAGAGTATTTCTTTCTATATTTAGTAAATTTGTCAATCCAACATTCTACATAATAAGTTAAGACTACAAGGATTTAAAGGACTACTCATATCTTTAATTTAAGACCACACGATTCAAAATTCTCATTTTATTCCTTAAACTTTATTCCCAGTCAAACTGACACACTTAAATTGAAACGGAGGGAGTACGTTCTTTTCGAGAAGTGACTGAAAATTTCCTATGCAGAACAATCAATGCTTTGTTCAAGAGTGATTCAATTGGTTGAGCAAGAGACTTTCATAATAAATACCTTACGTCCAAAAATCCTTACCTACAATAGCAGAGAATTTACCTTATAGACCCATCTCATCGCACGAGACTCGCCTAATTAGTGCGGATTATCTTGCACAGGAGCAAAGCTTTCCCTTGTCCTTTGTTAAAATAAAAAAGTTTGGGGTAAAAAAAAAAAAAATAACTATCCCTCTAACATAAAGGATATTTTAGTCATTTTAGCGGGATAAATTAGATATTGAACATCTAATGTAACCTCCCGCGTTTATATTCAACTCTGCTCCGACTAACACTTCATTTCTCCGACTACTTCCCGCCGGAAAACGGTTTTTTTTTCCTTCTCTTTATTTATCTTCTCATGTTTCTTATTTAGTCCTCTAATTTACTTTCATTTCCATTTTTACCCTCGTTAATTAACCAAATTACTTACTCTAATTGCTTTTCCCTAAATGCGCGGTTTTACTAGGGTTTTGGACGATAATTGTTTTCAGTTTTGGTAACTTTATTTGTAGTTTACTTAATTCTGACTTCTCTTTGGTAAAAAAAATGAAATGAAATGGTGAATTATGGTGTTAATAATGGTTGAATTGTTTGTTTAGATTACGAGATTTTCATTTATGCTGAGTTTTTAGTTATTTAGTATTGAAAATGTATTTCGATTAAGTTTTAAGTTCTTGATTAAGTGATTATCCGTGAAATTACCGTAAATTAAGTTGATTACTCTAATTGCTTTGATAAATTGGCGGTTTTACTAGGGTTTGGAATGAAAATGTGGTAACTTTATTCGAAATTTACTTAGTTCTTTCATTCTTCTTTCTGACAAAAAAAAAAAAAGAAAAAAAAAATGGTGAATTACGCTGTTAATTATGGTTGTATTGTTTGTTTGGATTACAAGATTTTCATTTATGCTGTGTTTTTAGTTGTTTTTCATTTTCTGGGTTTCGATTGTTTTGTCTTACTGTGTTGTTTTCATTTAGGCTGTTTTTTCTATTATTATTATTATTATTATTATTATTTAGTATTGAAGATGTTGTTCAATTGCATATTCTTCAAATGAGTTCTGGTTGTTGTTGTTTTGAGTACACGTTTTTATTTGGGAAAATTACGCTCTATGTCTACTGGGAGAAAATATTTACACACTTTAGCCCATATTTTGAGTTTGTTACCCAGTTTAGCTCATATTTGTGTATAGACACCTTTAATACACTATAATAAACTTTTTTACAAGGTTAATACGTTTTGTATAATGCTTTCCCCAAGGTATAATGCTGTATAGTATTGTATAAACTGAAAATATGTTTACATGGCGTAATATTTTATGTTGGGTTGTATATTTTTGAAAATTTCCCTTTTTATTTGGACGAGTAATCCAATTTTTCATTTTCTGGGTATCAATTTTTGTTCACATTTGGATTAAATTTAGGTTCTTCATTTAATTTTGGAAGTGCACCAGAGACTGAGAATTTTGAATTTAATTTTTTTTTATTATCTGTAGTTGAATAGATGCTTAGATTTCAAAATCGTCGTTTCAGTTTGGCTTATTTAGGTTTCAACTTGGGGATATTCTGGGATTCAGTATTAACTTCAAGTGAATCCAAAAACACGTACCGGATCTGGTTTGTGATTTAGCAGTGGATGAATAAGTGTTTCACGTATTTATTATCTTCTTCGCATTAGTCATACGTTGCAAATAGTTATACCTCTTCTTTGTAGATTGTGTTGGGTCAAGAAAATATATCCGACCAATAGCCGTGAAAACACTCTACTTTTAAAGGTGCTCTATTTCTCCATATCAATTTCCATTGCCATACTTATGGTCTATTTTTGGGACTAAACTTTATACTTGGACTTCACTGAGAAAAGGCTACCCTTAGTTCCTTCCATACTACCCTATTCTGTGTTAATTATTGACCTTAGAAGCTACTCCCTCCATCCCAATTTATGTGACACCCTATCCTTTTCAGTCAGTCCCAAAAAGAATGACACCTTTCTATATTTAGTAACAATGTAACTTTAGAATACCCATTTTATCCTTAATGAGATGATTTATAACCACACAAGTATCTATATTATTTTAGACCCCAAGTTTCAAAAGTCTTCCATTGTTTCTTAAATTTTGTGCTCAGTCAAGCACTTTTGCATAAATTCGGATGGAGGGAGTATCTGTTATCTATACATAGCTGCTCATATCCTCCATTTCGCAATTAATTCGCCTTCTTCCCCAGTTATTGCACCTTCTTGTAGGGGAAATATTTCATCCTTGACTAGACCAGTAATCTTCAACTGCGGCATTGTGATTATTTACTATGCTGAAAGTGGCGGGGAACTGATCTCTGAGAGGTGTATGTCCTGACCGTCTTCCTTTTAAATATAAAGTGTTTCTACCATCACCTACTTTGATGTAAATGTGCTCTAAGAACATACTCTATTAGTTCCTGATATATTTCCAATTCCCAACTCCTCTTAAAGACACAATTCTTCAAAATGGGTTTTATACACTAATTTATTAGCTTAGCCTTTCACTTCTTGTCAGCCTTGAAATTGTGGTGCGATTGTCTCTCTGAACTCTAATATTTGATTCCTTCCTTGCCTATTCTCCTTTATTTTGTCCATGTTTTGTTGTTTATTTTCCTTTTGGTAATGCCCTTATTTTTCCTTTCTTGCAAGCGTTGCTACTTTCTGTAGTTTGAAGAGTGACTTGTTCCTGTTTTGTTGATGCTGCCTAGGTCAAGGTTGATGTTTAACTGGGACAAGCAATAATAGGCTAAATGGTCATTAGCTCAAATCAGCTTTTCAGGTACACTCAAGAATTATTATGAATGCAGATAAGTGGTGGATAACGTGAGTAGAGAAAACTGAATGGCTGAAATTCTATACGTGTTCTTAAGATTATCGATTAAATGAGAGTAGGATGTGAAAGGAAGTGGGAATTTTTGGTAGCATTATCAGAAACTTCATTGGCCCAGCAATGGCATAAATAAGATTGCTGAAAGTCCTTGTTTATGTATTTTATTTTCATGAACTTCCTTTTAATCGGCATTCAGCATGATAAAATTGTCATTTTCAAAAAAAAAAAAAAAAGTCATTTCTTTGAACTTTCTCCTGTTGCATCTATTACAAAATAGTGTCTTTCACATGCACTGTTGTTATATATGGTAGCTGAGCTGCTACCTGTTTCTTGTTAAAGTTTAAAGCTATATAGACTACGATCGAAAAGATTACAGCCTTACACTTGGTGGTCATCCAAAGTTTCATTTCTTACCTAGATAATCTGAAGAATCATATTTCAAGGAATAAAAGATAATCTCGATAACAAAAAGGGAATAAAAGAAAATAGTCAAAATTTTGAACCACTCAAACAGTACAATCAGGTTTGTGGTGTAGAGCAAGTACTGCATTCTCTAATATATGGTATGGTATTTGATAAATCTAAATCTGCAATATCTACTTTATTTGATAAATATTAATCTGCAGTTTTCTACTTTTTATATCAGGTTCGCTGCATATTAATTGATTCATTGTTTTACCATTATTAGGTTATAGTCAATCCAGTCAACAATTAAAGTGATGCCTGCTATGAAGGTTCAGATACTAATATCTTCCAGTTCATGCTCTTTGTTCCGCATGTTGCTGTATCAATTTAAAATGTACAAAGATATTATAATGTGTGATATTATACTGTATGCCAATTTTTCCTTGTTCTGGCCAGACTGCTGTTCATGGTGGGATTGGGCACGTATTCAGCAAACTAACAAAGGAGATCGGTGATCCTGTTGATTTTGAACTTCCAGAGTGGTTAAATAAATGGCAATCAATGCCCTATACCTTTATAAAGCGCAGTATCCTTTCATTTGATCGGCTTAATCGTTGTACCTAAGATATTTACCTATCTATTAGATGCTCTTCCATATTGTGATAGTTTACTCCCTAAGCATGCACTGTTCGCTTCTGCATATCTTGGATAAGATCTTTGTGCTTTATCTCATTTACTTTTCACTTAGGTTTCTATTTGACCTGCATAGTCTTTTATCTTTGCGATCTTGCTTTGTGTCCTCCTCCTTTTCTCCTTCTGTTGGTATTAACTACTTGAAGATATATACCTCACTAAGAAGGTAAAGCGACGTCTGGAAGATGATGGTATATTTTGTTCCTGCAGCTCAACGCCAGAAACTTCTACTGTGTGTGGCAAGGATTGTCTCTGTGGGTGAGGATGATTCAGATTAAGTTCCGTTGGCAAATTGGAAAAGTGTTGCATATATTTGTGGAAATATCGGCTCTATGACTTGGTTCATAAATGCATTAATTAGAGTTCTCAATGGTTCTTTAGCTGACAGCTTCATGCTGTTATGTGCATACCTTTTCCATTTAAAGCTATGTGAACATATTGTATATAGCATGTTTTAGGCTCTTAGCATTTTTGGCAAACTAGAGACATTTTCTGCTTATATTCTTGTGGTAGTCTTCTATTTGTCCATGATTTCTTTGGTGTGATTTCTAGCAGCAGACTTAGAGGAGGCAACAGAAAAAGTTTAGGTTTTTTTTTTTTTTTTTTTTTTGTTCTTATTATTTTTTTGGAAGGGGAGTGGACCATTAAATAGTGGCGAAGACATAGGTGGAAAATGGAAGGGGGATTGGAACCATGCACCAAAGTGTTGCAACCACTGGGCTGCAGCTCCAATCCGGCAACTCCAATCCGGGTTAGGTTGTTTAGAAAGCTCATGTGACTAGTCTAGGCATACATATAGATTCTTATGGTATTATTGATTTTCTTGGATAGTATTTATGGTGCTATATCTTTTTAGCAGTTGTTCTTTTAGATGGCTGATATGTATTTGATTAATTGGAAGAATGAAGATTGTATTTCAGCATTTTATTTGGGACATTTGAAACAGTTTTAGAGAAGTGTGTAATTGGTTTTCAGACTTTATTTTAATTTTACAGCCTGCTGATGTCTAGCTGCTCCTCGGGTTGTAAATGTGGGATTTCTTGTCTGAATAAGCCATTCCATCAACGTCCTGTGAAGAAGATGAAATTAGTGAAGGTAGACACTAAGGGACTTTTTGCAGCTTCAGATAATTGAAGAAATATCACTTATTGGACACATTTTAACTGCTTAATTGTTTTTAGCTTCTTCTCGTTGAGATGACATTTGTGATGCCTTGTGGAGATTTTGTAATTCTGTATTGTTCTATTTTGCTTTTCCTCCTTGGTACTTGCTTCAATAAAATTAATTACCTTATAAAAACAATTGTTTTTAACTTCTTTGGAAGAGTCATATGTCATCTTTAGACAACTGAGACTGAAAACTTTCCATAGAACCCTTGATATTTTTCCTTTTGAAAAAAAACCTTTGATATTTTTTCCTTTTTTAAGATCTTTTTTTTTTTTTTTTTGATAAGTGCAATTTAAAAAGGCTTATGAGTTGAGCAATGCTTCTTCTTTTTCTTCCCTGAAACAATACCATTGGGAGGAGGTTCGTATTTAGCACACATATGAATGTGGGAAAAACACTTAATTTTGATTGAGATTGATCGAACCGTCCAATAAAATTTAGAAAAATATTATGGACTTATATTATATAAAATTTTCATCCACGTGAGTCCTGCTGCATAGTCTCTTTCTATTCCTTTCTTGTTAGTTGTTTCACCACATAAGAAGCTCTTGAGCTCCCCATTTCAATTTTCATCAAAGTGTTATCTGGCTAGAATTGAAGGTAGAATGAATAGATGTTTCACCAATGTTCTAGCACTTTGTACTCTTCATTTTCTGCATCTACTGGATGCCATCAATGAAACCAATTACTCCATCAAAGAAAAGTAGAATGAATAGAAGTTTCACCAATGTTCTTGTTTGTGGTTTATTTCTTTTTGGGTTGCTGAATTATCCATGTGGCGGTTGCAATTCCCGTATTCCTAAATTCTGTTTTCCTTCTGCTTCAGTTTGTCTACTGCCAATTTTATGACCAGAGAAATGCTACCTAAAATTAGTTGCCAAGAGAGTTACAGCTTTCCTGTCATTAAGATCCTGAGAATCATACTACAACTTTCTTTGACCAAAACAGTGAATACCATTTCAATTTGGTCTTCTGAACTTAGATCCTGATCAGGAGTGAATAAATCAATATCAAACCCTGCATAGATGAACCTGACGTCTGATGATTTCTAAAGAATTTCTGTTCAGCAGTCTTAGAGTTATTACATTAAAAAAAGGACATCCAGTGGTGAGTGATTATTGTATCTATTTATTGTGTCTCTCATGTATCTTGAAAGAAATTGAAAGAGGTTACAATTTCACTTTTTTCTTGCTTTGCATTCTCTAGCAAACCGCACAACAATCACATTCTTCCTCAAATTTTTGTCATTATATAAATGGTTGGTCAAGTTTGTTGACATGTAACATGCAGACTGAGAAATGTGGCTCTGGGATTGTGGCAGATGAAGATATCGAGCGAGGAGACTTTGTTATAGAGTACGTGGGAGAAGGTGAAGTTCTTTCACTTACTGCTTATATTTCGAGGAATAATTTATGTTTTGTGCATTCTGAACTTCATTTAGCAAGGAAATATGCTTACTACTGCAGTTATTGATGACAAAACATGTGAAGAGAGGCTTTGGAAAATGAAGCACAGTGGGGAAACAAACTTTTACTTGTGTGAAATCAATCGGGATATGGTGATTGATGCCACTTACAAGGGCAATAAATCCAGATACATTAATCATAGTTGTTGTCCAAATACTGAGATGCAGAAATGGTATAGAAATAGCTTAATAATTAATCATACTTGTTTATTCTCAACCCCCATTCCTAGAGATTCAACTGTATATTACATTTCATTTCCATGTCCGGTGATTTTAGGACGATTGATGGTGAAACAAGAATTGGCATATTTGCGGCACGAGACATTAAAAGGGGCGAGCATCTGACCTACGATTACAAGTATGAGGCTGCACTTTAATTTACTTAATTTTTCTTCTACCTCTAAGGTCTGCAGTGTGTTATTCTTCTGAGAGTTTAAATACCTACAAAAGAAAACCTTCTTGGAATCTGCATAACCTATTTGAGTCTAACAAGTATAGCAGGTTTGTTCAATTTGGTGCAGATCAAGATTGCCACTGCGGTGCTGTAGGATGTAGAAGAAAGCTGGGCGTTAAACCTAACAAGCCAAAACTCCCTGCTTCAAATGCTGCGTTAAAGCTAGTGGCATGTCAGGTGGCTGCCACCTCTCCCAAATTGAAAGCGCTTCTATCTACGCATCATGTATGTATCTCTGACAATATCTATAACTTGAGAGATATGGTAACATTTATGTTGTTCTTGATGAGCTTCAGTGATTTACTTGGAATATTTTACCAATCAAAATAATAATAATCTATACTATTCTAAAAGCGGGAAGCAAAAAAGTTAAAAGTAGAAAGACCTAAATGCCCATCAAAAGTTGATGGACTTTGTTATCCTTCAAACTAAATTTAATTCCTACAATAATTGCTATATATGTGAGTAATAATAAAAAAAATAAAAAATGGTAATTACTCATTTGAACTCAAGAAATAGATACATGTATCAATCTAAGTTGCGCGGACTCTTCGTTTTTGATGCCCCACCCGTCTCGACACGGGACGGGTGCGGGATACGTCTCAGATACGGTCAACCAACTTTGGATACTTTGATCGGAGTCCATGGACAAATTTGGGAGGAAAATTGAGATTTATCAAAACGAAAGAATAAACAAATTTAAGACAAGGCAAATGACATACCTTCAATATTATAGCCCTTTTGTCAAATATTCGCTTCTTCATGTTCCAAGCCAAACAGAGAGAAACCAAGAATTCAAGGGGTCATGTTCTTTGTAGCTCTATTTTTATAATTTTGAATTTTCTTAGCCAATTCCCCGCACCCGTATCCATACCTGGATCCGCACCCCGGAACTTAAAATTGAGATTTTGCCTAATCCGACACTCGAATCCGTACCTGTATCGGATACCCGCACCGGTGTCCAAGCAAATTAGGTATCAGTTAGTATCAACTTAAATTTCCATGATGTGAATTAACATCATTAAGTGTTTCGTAACTGCTAATTAAAGAAAAGATAAATAGAAGAGAACAGCAAACACTCTAATGTGTTAAATTCAACCATTTCAGAAATAAATAAATAAATAAATAAGTAAAGATATTTAGTTAATCTTGAAAAACAAAATTCTAAACTAATTGATCTCCACCTGAATACACAAAAAAGAAAAAGAAAAAGCTGCTTTACTATTAAATATTATTTCTATAATGATTATGTACAAAAATCTAAACATACATTTTAATTCTAAGGAATACTACTGCTTATGTTAGATGAGAGTAAATACATGAATAGGATTTTTTTGGCCTTTCAAATACATTTTTAGTTCTTTTCCCCTTCCCCTATCTAATACCACGTCTTTAATTTGGAAACGTTATTGAACAAACAAACCAAGATTTAGAACTTACTCAATACTAATTATTAATTGTGAACACACGCTAAATAATTTGGGAAGATTGAGATATTCCTTAAGTGCATGAATCAGTAATTACTACATCTTATCCTCATTTAATTGTCATGTGATTAGATAGTTTAAATTGTTTCCCATGTTAACTGCTGCTAGATGAAGAAGCTCACATACTGAGTTACTGATTGCTTGTACAGTGTGTTTAAGTGCAGAGTAAATTGAGTGAATGATTTATTTTTGAGATTTAGCTCTAGAGTCCAAATGCGCTGATTGTGCCTAATACTATATTTGGTTGAATAAAAATTTCTGTTTGGCCAAAAACCTCTCATGCTCATTTCACATGTTGCTATATAAGGAGCATACCCCAAACCTTTTCATTAATAGTATTTCCCATATGTGCTTTCTTGTTTTTTCCCAAAAGAAATCACTCTTAGACGCTTTTCCCATCTCCTTTTTTCATTTTCATTTTCATATGGGGCTTCAATGAAAAGTATTTCTCTTTTATTGCTCTTCTTCCGCGTCATCGTTGCTTGCTCTAATGGGGCTTTCAAGGTAGTCTCCAATGAAATATGCAAGACATTCTCTAATGAAGCATGCAATATAGTTCAATATGGAGTGATTTAACACACATCTTATACAAATTGGGAACTTAGTTTTGCTTTTCCTGTACTATTGCCTTTATATTCTACATATTTGTTAGATGGCCTTTCAGTCAATTTTTGCTGCAAATAGTGACTTCTCTTCAGTCTTTTTTGGATGATAACTTGAATGATAAAGGAAGACCTGGATTCTGGGCACGATTTATAGCTCATCAATCAGGATATGATTTTTGGCAACTTTAGTCCTGAACTTTTAGTTAACTAGTCATCTCATATCTAAAATTGACAAAAAGAAACGAGAACATAGTTGAGGAAAGTGTTATAGCTAATTATTTCTTACCTTTGTATTTGTCTCTCCGCCTTGCTGCCATTATTTTATTTTATTTTTAAAATGGTAAAGTTGTATTCCTCAGCATTAAGGACATGTTGTGGAGACCTCCAAAAAGTTGTAAGAACAGCCTATAGTACTTACAGAGAACCTTGCTGCCGTTGTTTGCAGTATATCATAAGGATCAAACGAGTTGCATATGTTTTGTTCCCTCAATCGGAAATTTTAAATGGAAGTAATAAATTCTTAAAATCCATGGAATACAAAATATGTTGGCTTATGTTTCCATCACTATGTGCTTGAATCTTGAACATTTTACTTTTACAATAATAAATATGATAACATTATTTAATCTTTTCGCCAGGTTTTACAAGCTGGAGTTCCTCCAATAGGTAGGCTACTCTGTGGTTTACAACTTACTCTCTGAATTGGTGATTTTAGTTTTTCTTCTATTTAACTTGGATCCTCCCTATTTATTATGTTCAGGTTATCATTCTGACATAAAAATAAGGCGACCTCGTAATTGCATTGGTCAAGTTATAAGAATAATCCGCTCTCTTGACACAAGGTATGTGATTACCCCCCGCAAATTGTTTTATCGTGGAGTTGTAACAATTTTTCAGTTTATACCAGAGTGTGTGTGTGTGTGTGTGGGGGGGGGGGGGGGGGGGGGGTGTTAGAGTGTTACACATTGATTACAGGAGTGGGTTGTTGTCTTCTTATTTTGGACAATTCTCATTTCTTGAGTTAGCTTTTGAAGTTGAGTTAGGTGCAAAATTGATTTTTTTTAAAACATGGTGTTAAAAGTCAGATCCATCCCTATTGTTGAATTTATCCAATGTTGAGCCTTCAAGTTATGCTATTTATGCTCCAAATATCTTGCCTGGACGTAGAGGGGTTGTTAGAATGTCCCAAATTGGTTGAGGTAGTGGATTGTTGTCTCCTATAAAGATTTTTGACGATCCTTGTCTCTTTATACTTTTGGGGACTCTGGAAATACTAGCAATCTCTTCTGCTGGCGTAGACATGAAAGAAATACTTATATTTCTATGACCATGGTTGTGGTAAAAGTACTAAGACAGAATTTTGAATACTGCAATCTATTGATTTTCTACTGTATTTGCTAGATTATTCGATCTAAAATTAATGGGTATGGACAGCTATAAGTTGCTGTCCTCACATTTTTCTGCCTTGTACGATTCTCTTCTCCCCCCCCCCCCCCCCCCAACCATTGAGCTATGGAAAAATGGGATGTGAGAGCTGTTCCTCGTACATATGCACAAGGGAGTTTGGAGTTTATTACTTGACGTCTAAAATGGTTGAAGTCTAATATATAATGGGTTGGATGGGGAAAAATTAAAGCTCTACCTTCCAAGGTATACTGCTTTTGTGTCTTTTAATTTATATAGTAAAACTACTTACAGTGTAGTCTATTCAAATATGTTTCTTATTTTTTTGGTCAACAACATACACGAGGACACCTTATATAGTATTTTAGCTACAATAACAAGGAACGTTAAGAATCATTAGGAATGTTGTATAGAATATTCTTGATGATTTTGTTATTGTTGAAAGTCAAACAAATCATCAAATGTTTTCTTTTAAAAATAACATTCTTAAATGATGTTTTCCTGACTTCTAAAAATAACATATGCATTAAGACCATTTTACACATTATTCTTACTGATTCTTTACTCTCATAAGTTGGTGAAACGACTTGAATTTGCTTATTTTTGAAACTGAGAAATACTAAAACTCACCTGGATGTATTGCCGTAGTAGTGAACGATCCCTCAGAAAATGGTGCTGGAATTCTTTTCCCCAGAAAGTCTGGTAATTGCACAATGCAAGAAAGTACTTCTTGGGATTTAAATCATAATAATCATTAAGAATACTACATGCAATATTCTTCTTGCTTCTCTTGACTTTCACTACAGCCTTTGTGCTGGACATTTATATGAAACTGTTACCTTTATCCAAATAAATAAATAAATAAATACAGAGCTGATAAAGAAAGCCAATCTGACAATGCCTTTCATGTATCCCATTTATATTCAAGAGCAAAGAAACTCAGAAACTGGAAATTGGAGTTTCCACAGGCAGTTCTGCACTATAGCAGACAAAAGCCTGGTATTTACATGGAGAAGGATAGAGGGGCGGGCCCATTATCCACCAAGTTTCAAGCCATGCTTCCCTGTCCCGTGAAGACTTCTTGGTTATGAAAAACAAAAAAGCTTAGTTCCTAGAATATTTAATCAGATATCTAGTATAAATTTTCTTTATGTTTATCCCCTGATCAGCTTGGTCAGTTGAACTGAACATTTAGCAACTATCTTTGGGTTAGTAAGGATGTTATTGGAGGAATGTATCTGTTCATTTTTTTCATGTGTCAGGGATGTATGAAAGCATTTTAGATCTTGTTAACTTGGTATCAAGGATACTGTCCTCAAAAGCTAATAGCTAGGATTGTAGGAGCTTTCTCATAGGAAACTCTTTCTTCAGTTGGCCATTATTCTTTGGTTTTCTTTCTTTTGCTTGTTCAAGTTTTACTTTTTACAGGTCTCATTGCTAAGGACTCCTATATACTCTATGTTTCTCAGGTCCTTTGGAATTGTAAAACAGTTTGATGCCATCACCAAAAAACATTTGGTAAGGGAGCTGTGAAATGTTTTGTTGTGTAATGGACTTGGTTAGATTTGGCTGAAGATTTCTTTTTATCCTCCCCATCCCCTGCAGATCATGTTTGAAGATGGCTATGTTGAGTACCTTGACCTGTCAAAAGAAGATTGGGAATTCTGTTAACTTTCTTGTGTAATCAGGTAAGCCATTTTTGTAATTATTATATGTCCGAACTTTTTGTTTGAGTTGCTGCTTCAATTTCCTCTTTAATGAGTGCAGTGAAAATTTGCTGAAAAAAGATTTTGTTATTTGAAGTGGTCCCCAATATGAGAGGTGTTTCATGTGATGTTAGTAAAATAACTTATACTAATTAAGTCACTGAGAGCGGTTCGTGTAGCATTTACAGGAATACACTTGGAGCTGGAAAAAAACAGTTGATTTCACTGTATGGTTCTCTATTTAAAGAATAGCTAATCATATAAAGTTGAGTTCTGAAGTAGTCACCTGGCTGCCCAACCTTTTTCATGGAAAGGACCAGAAGAGAAAACAGTGGGGCCAGGATGTTAATTGGCATTTTATCTCCTAGGTATCTTTTCATCAATCTGTTTAAAAAAAAGAACCTTGTTTCCAAGTTTGAGCACAAACTCTAAGACATGCTAGTAGTGATCAAACTCCAGATATATGTCATATCAAATTTCTTTCACTTTCATGTACTCTGCAGCTCTGCATATATAAACCAACCAATGCAGGACAATATACTTTGGAAAAAGGCATCACCCGCTCAAAACATTTTCAAAATCACTTTCTCAGTAACTTGGCGTAGACCAATCAGTTAATTTGTGCTTTCCTCTTTTGGACTATTTCAAACTGCCTCCTGAAAAGTGTTAAAGAGTCAGCAACCAGTCAAACACAGCCCAGCCAGTTTCTTGACATCCAAACTGGTTTCCTGGTGAATCCACAACAAATCTTCTCATAGACAGAAACCAACTATCTAGACTGTGTAATCATCTTTGTAAAAGCGTATTGACATTCTAATTGTCAGTAATTTTATCAAATGTCCCTTCAGCGGCTTTCCAAACCAACGTCTTTACAGAAATAGCTTATCCAATAGTGGTATCAAACTAAGAAGGGAAAGCTAATCACAACAAGAACTGCATCACATCTACTCTCCTAAATCTCACTCTGCCAGCAATTACAACTTCAAAGCATTTTTTAAGAAAATTAACCGACCTTTGTCTTTCCATGATGTAAGTCCAGTATATCAGATACTCGTTTTTGCCTTCATACTTGCTTGCATTTACACTGTCGAAAACCTTTTACTAGCTGGACTATTATCTCTACAAAGCTTGATTCACTAAATTAACTCTCCTTGCAAGTGACCCTCCAGAGACAGGATTGCCATATCCTTCATTAACCGACTGCATTTTATATTTCTTGTTAAAATCTTCAAGTATCACCACTGAGCTCTTAACCGATTGGGCTGAGTGTCGCAGCAACTCTATCAGTGGGAAACTAAATTGATATATTGAAGGCTAATGAGGAGTTGATAACTCCTAAGTATATAATTTGTCTACTGAAGTACTAGAGTCTGTTCAATTGGGATAACCTTTGTTTCTTGGCCAGATGACGTGTTTCCTTAATTTATTGTCCCAAAGAGAGCTTTACGCGGTTACTTTTGTTGTGCAGGTATTAGCAGTCAGGATAGGAGATGGACATGATTCAACCTCTGTAAGGATAAGGGATATGTGATTATGTCCAGATCCAAAACATTGAAAAAGCATTTATGTTGTACCAAATGTATAAGTTTCATTGTACAACTTTCTATTAATAAACCTGCAATTTTGGATGAATTTTTTCCAATGTAAGCGTTAAACTAAAGATAGGAAACATTCTTTACAATGTAAGCATAGCAAATGCACCTATAGTTGACCTTGTATCATAGACAATTCTTTGTGTTGTCTCATTATTCATGGTTCTTTGTCAATCTTTAAAAGGTTCCGTAATTGGCTTGACCATTTTGGGAAACTATATACACTTGGTACTTCTAAGCTAGTGTTGGTAGTGATGCATCATGAATATGCTTTAGTATTTAAATGGGATCAAGGACTTTCAAGTATGTATTTGTTGTTAAGCTTTAACTTCTATAGACTGGCAGCAAAGAATTTTACACTATTTGGTTGTGTAAAAGATAATTACAACTACCCATCCATAATAAATAATTAGTAAGTACTAGCTACGTTGGAATAGCAGAATGATTTCAAATTCCATATAGATGCTTTGCTTACAAATTGACCTCCCGTACATCAAAAAATAAAAAACCTAACTGTAGAAAGAAATTCATAAATAAGAGCCTCAAACATTGAATTGAATAATTCAACCGTTGCGTGTTGGAAATATCACATTTTTCCCAATAAATAACACAATAAACGTGCCATTGATGGTGTCATAAACAAATACTATCAATACTGACATGCTGTACCGATCCCACCTGACTCATTCAAACACCGACAAACTTCCTTCTTTTCTTCTAATAACGATAATGTTCGGGTTAATTTGTGCGTACTTGGTACAAGAACAATTTTATTGAGTATGTGTCATAATGCACTTGTTTTGAACCCGAAACTTCTGGGACTGCAAATAGTTTATGGATTAATTACTTTAATCTGCTAGATGAGCTTTTAGAGTCCGTTTGGATTGGCTTATAAGTTGTTTATAAGTTGCTTATAAGTTGTTTTCATCTTTTTTTAGTGTTTGGCTGACCAGTTTAAAGTCATTTTGTGCTTAAAATAAGCTCAAAAAAAATAATTGGGCCCATTTGACTTAGCTTATCTAAAGCAGCTTATAAGCTGAAAACAACTTATAAGCCAAAAAAATAAGTTGGGAAAAATAAGTTAGACTACCCCAACTTATTTTTTTTAGCTTATAAGCGCATAAGCCCATCCAAACAGGCTCTTAGTCATTTCAACTGTTTGGGAACCAAAAATTTGATCACGTGATCACAGTTTGGGTTGTGCGTTGTTAAGCTCCATTTATAATTAATGTACAACTTCTTCCTCCCTAATTCACAAGCATTAGCTTATGTGTGTATATATGTATAGTGTGATTGGTTTTCATTCCTTTTGCTTTTGCAAATAACTTGAAAATTTTCCTGCATTTTATGATGGGGAAAGGGTCAAAATACCCCTCCACTTTGAAAAAAGTCTAAAAATATCCTCCGAACTTATTTTGGGTCAAAATACTCCTCTCATTCTTAAAGTTTTCAAATATACCCCTGTCTTGACGGAAATTATCCCCCAAAATAACCTGAAATTATTTTTTAAACCCGCTCCATCATTTAAACTTGATCCAACTAAATAATAACCCGTAAGATCCTCTTATTCCCCCAATATGTAGGTTTGAAGTTTGAGGGAATTGGAGGAATAAGGGGATCTTACGGGTTATTATTTAATTGGATCGGATTTAAATGATGGAGCGGGTTTAAAAAATAATTTCAAATTATTTTGGGGGATAATTTTCCTCAAGATAAGGGTATATTTGAAAACTTCAAGAATGAGAGGAGTATTTTTACCCAAAATAAGTTTGGAGGATATGTTTAGCTCTTTTTCCAAAGTAGAAGGGTATTTTTGACCCTTTTCCCTTTTATGATTCTGCAAAGTTGGTCAAATTGATTTTTTTTTTTTTTTTTTACCATGATTGAGTCACAACCAACGATACTTGTGTGAAGCTCCATTTTCCTTTTGACATTTGGATAATGGGACAATTTGAGCACTTTATACACCACAACTCATCATCCCCACTCAGTCCCCCTCTTCTGCCACTCCTATTATTCTTTTAATTTTTTATATTCTTATTATTATTATTTTTTGGTAAATGATATTCTTATTTCTTATCCCTAACCAAATATCCAACTCCCATCCATAAATAATTTTAAAATTATGAAAAATTAGCTCTATTCTTTTCTTTTAACATACCGCATTGTAAAAAAAAAATCCATTAATAGGTTAGTGGAAAAAATAAGCCAGTCACTAAGTAGGTGAGGATTGTTTTTTTTATTTAATTTGCTGTCATCCAGTTAATCTGACCTCTTAATACTTCATTTGACACATTTTATACGATAGTAGTATTACTATTTGAATAGTCAAATTTGATTGCACTTTTTGTACATTAAGTGTATTTAATTATAAATCTTGTGTTTTATAATACGTTTGAATGTGTTTTTATCTCCATAACCTTTTTTAAAAAGTAGAGAATTAATGTGCAAAGTTAAACTAAAATAAGAAAAAGTAAAAGTAGACTCTCGTACTCTGATTTTTCTTTTCGGAATGGTTAGAGTTTATCATTCTTAAATTGTTCTTTCTGCATTTGACAAGATCAGTAAGCTATTTCATGCTCTTATCATGTTTCGTTATTTGTTAGACTTTGAAATTTCTAAAAAGAAACAACTTTTAGAATAGCCTTTAGAGAGTTGTTTGGTTACTGTGATTATCGATAAAAATATCTCATATGTTGGGATATCCCACGAGATTAGTTATTCCACCCTTTATATGGAATAGCTAATCTCATCATTTTAGTACGAAACGTAATCAGGGTACTGAGAGTAAACTTTTTCTTATTTTAGTTTAATTTTGCACATTGATTTTTTTTATATAAGGTTACAGAGATACAAAAAAAAAACATATACAAACGTATTATAAATCACAAATTTTATAACTAAAAATATTTAAAATGTTTAAAAAGTGCAATCAAATTTGGCTATTTAGATAATAATAACTATTATTATATAAAATGAATCAAAGGAAATACTAAGATGTCATATAAACCAGGTGACATCAAATTAAATAAAACAATTCTCGTCTACTTTGAGATAAGTGACTAGCTTATTTCTTGTACTAACTCAAAGAATGGAAATTGTTACAGTGCGGTATGTTAAAAGAAAAGAATATAACTAATCTTTCATTATTTTAAAATTATATATGGACGGGAGTTGGATATTTGGTTAGGGATAAGAAATAAGAATATCATTTATCAAAAAACAAAATATATAAGAAATTAAAAGAAGAATAGGGGTGGCAGTGTAAGGGTGATGAGTGGTGTGGTGTGTAAAGAGCTCAAATGGGCCCATTGTCCAAATGTCAAAAGGAGAATGGAGCCTCACACAAGTATTGTCGATTGTGCCTCAATCATAGTAAAAAAATTCGTCAAATCGTGCTATAAATGCTTTTTCTCTGACTCTGTGCAAGTTATGTCTTTTAGAACCTTTGTGTGTGCGGACACTGAAGGCATCTTATTTTGAGGAACAACTTGGTTCCAGATGCTCTATATGTGAAATACCCCTTTTTCCTCCTTTTACTAAAAAAGCTTTCTAAAAGCTTACAGTAGATGGCTTAGGGTAACTACTAAGGAGGATATAACCAGTGTAAACCTTATGTTTTTAGGTTTTTTTATGTCTCTGCTTACATTAAAGGGAAAAGGGCTAAATTTACTTATGTACTTTGAGAAAACGTTTATATTTACCCCTATTAAGTTATACTACTAGCCTGTATCCTTACCGTTAATATAATATTAACATTTACCCCCATCCCCTAACGGTTATCCACTGTGGCGTTGACACCTCAATTAATGAGTTCACGTCGGCTATCCACCATGGCAAGGAACTTCCCAATTAAAAATGCAACATAATTGCGTACCTACTGGGTCGGCGAGGGCGTCTTAATAAAAGTAGTGGCCTAAAGCCAAATTTTAATATGTGGCCTTAACTATATACACATGGATTTAAAAAAATATATATAGTGTTGTCTTTTTTTTCTTTTCTTTTCATAATTGTAGCATTTTACTCCGCGTAGTTCATTAATATTTATATAGGGAGAATTAATTCAAATTAATAAAATATTAGTCATGTGTTTAAAATACACTACATCAAATGTTGTTGTAAAAAAATAAAAATTATATTTAATAATATAAAGATTTGAGTAGTTTAGTTCAAAGCTATAAAATATTTGTTTAAAAAAGTAGTTAGTTTTTTCTTTCTTTCTTTTATTATATAAATTTTATACTTCTTTTTACTATTTTCAATATTGCGCGTCTTAGAGAATAATAAAATTTTAAAATTCATCTTTAAAAATTTTGGGGCCTCAAAAAATTGGGGGTATAAAGCGAAAATTTTACTAGCCTTACCACCCCCGTGTTCCGCCTTCATCCATTTTCGTGTGAAAGATTTTATTATGTTCCATCGAAAACTCATTTGAAAGGCTGAGAAGACATGAATTAACAGTGATTTTTTATTTATTTAATTAACAATACTTTTTTATTTTTTTAATCTTATTGTTGATCTTAAAAGATGTTAAGTTTATGTGAATTGCTTGCTTTATGCTACTATTTTGATTTTTTGTTTAAAAAATGATGGTGAGCAAGTACAATTGGGTCAAAATCTCAATACAATTGATGTGCAAAGGATTATTCCAACTGCAAAGTCCAAAAAAAATTATCAAAACTTTTTACATTAAAAATAATAATATTTGCTCAGTTATTGAACATTAGAGCAGAAGAACAAATTAAGCAAATACTGTAGTATTATTTATCAGATTCCAAAGTAAACTTACAGAAATTATGATCTACTTCATGAGAATGAAATACAAAGAAAGCGATGACAAGGAAGCATACCGATATTGTTTCTGACAAAAGAAGGGGAAATTGGGCAAAGTGATTCAGGTTATTTGACACTTTGTTGTCAAGTTTTATAGGGTAAGAATAATTAGTACTAGAAACTTAAAGGACTAAACCAATAAAAGTTTGGATATGAAAAGATTGTATTCTAAGGGGTCGTTTGGTTGGAAATAAGTTATCCTAGGTAACTTATTCTAAAATTAGTTATCCCGGTATTAGTTATTCCATCCTCCCATAAGGATAAAATAACACTACAATCCCGATATAACTAATCCTGGGATAGTTATACATTCATTTTAACTCAACCAAACGTGGAATAAATTCATCTCAAATATAATTCTGAAATTAGTTATCTTTATCCTTTATACTAAACGAGTACTAAAGAAAATATGCGCAGGTATAGCTTATGGAGTAATATTAATTACTGACAGATGAACCAATCATCCATCCGGATCAATGCATTTGATTTGCTTCTATTAATAAGAGTTTTTTTTTTTTTAATCTTAAGGTTAAGGGGAGAAAGTTAGTATGGGGAAGATGAAAGAATCAATTTTCTTTTCTATATATAATAAGTGTCAGGACGAACACAGCAGTCCCTTCTTGTACTCACTGCTTCACGAATTGTACCCGCATTAAATTCTTATACCATAAGTTATATAATTTGTACATTTTATTCAATTATTTTTATATCTCATGTAGACATGTGTCATAGTACTTAATATTTATTCCCTTCTTATGTATAGACGTATGCACTTTAAATTTAATTCTCCGACACATTTATTTCCTCTGTGCACTTTTATTTGTTCACTTTTGACTTTTCTTGTTCTAGCTGAATATTTATTCTCTTCTCATGTATAGACATATGCAGTTCAATTTTAATTCTCCTACGCAAATTTATTTCCTTCATGCACTTTAATTTGTTCACTTTTGACTTTTCATATTCTTTGAGAATTAATAAATCCCACATGGATATATGTCATAGTACTGAATATTTATTCTCTTCTCATATATACACGTGTGCACTTCTATGACACATATTCATTTCCTCCATGCACTTTTACTTATTCACTTTGACTTTTCACGTTATTTAAGAATTAATAAATGTAGTACTCCTTCCGCCTCATATTAATTGACCACATTACTATACTTGACTTTTCATGTTCTTTAAGAATTAATAAATGAAGTATTTCTTCCGTCCCATATTACTTGGCCACATTACTATACTTGACTTTTCACGTTCTTTAAGAATTAATAAAAATGAAATACTCCCTTCATCCATATTAACGTAGACATGTGTCATGGTACTTAATATTTAATTCCCTTCTCATGTATAAACGTATGCACTTTAAATTTAATTCTCTGACACATTTATTTCCTCCGTGCACTTTTACTTGTTCACTTTTGATTTTCGTGTTCTAGCTAAATATTTATTCTCTTCTTATGTATAGACATATGCAATTCAATTTTAATTCTCCTACACAAATTTATTTCCTCCGTGCACTTTAATTTGTTCATTTTTTACTTTTCACATTCTTTGACAATTAATAAATCTCACGTGAATATATGTCATAGTATTGAATATTTATTCACTTCTCATGTATATACGTGTGCACTTCTATGACACATATTCATTTCCTCTGTGCACTTTAATTTGTTCATTTTTTACTTTTCACATTCTTTGACAAGTAATAAATCTCACGTGAATATATGTCATAGTACTGAATATTTATTTTCTTTTCATGTATATATGTGTGCACTTTTATGACACATATTCATTTCCTCCGTGCACTTTTACTTGTTTACTTTGACTTTTCACGTTATTTAAGAATTAATAAATGAAATACTCATTCCGTCTCATATTACTTGGCCACATTACTATACTTGACTTTTCACGTTCTTTAAGAATTAATAAAAATGAAGTACTCCCTTCGTCCATATTAACGTAAACATGTGTTATAGTACTTAATATTTAATTCTCTTCTCATCTATAGACGTATATACTTTAAATTTAATTCTCTGACACATTTATTTCCTCCATGTACTTTTACTTGTTCACTTTTGATTTTCGTGTTCTAGCTAAATATTTATTCTCTTCTCATGTATAGACATATGCAATTCAATTTTAATTCTCCTACACAAATTTATTTCCTCCGTGCATTTTAATTTGTTCATTTTTTACTTTTCACATTCTTTGACAATTAATAAATCTCACGCGAATATTTGTCATAGTACTAAATATTTATTCTCTTCTCATGTATACACGTGTGCACTTCTATTTTAATTCTCCGATATATATTTATTTCCTCCGTGCACTTTTACTTGTTCATTTTTGACTTTTCACAAGAATTAATAAATGAAGTACTCCTTCTGTTCCATATTACTTGGTCACATTACTATACTTGACTCTCTACGTTCTTTAAGAATTAATAAAAATGTATTACTCCATTCGTCCATATTACTTGGCCAAATTACTAAAAATATATGTCTATTTTTCTATTCTATATTTATCTTTTTTTCTATTTCCATTATCCCTGTTTTTCTTCTTTGTCAATACTTTAAACGTGAAGAGAGGACGAACAATAGCAATGCAAATTTACACCAAAAGTTATTTTAATGCTACTACACGTAACTTGTTCACTTTTGAATTTTCACGTTCTTTGAAAATTAATAAATCAAGTATATATTTTATCATAATATCCATATTTATTGGTATATAGTCTCAATAGCCTCAAAAAATGATTTGAAAATGAATAATTAATGTGAAGGGTAAAATAAGAAGAAGAATTTTTTTTCCTTGACATGTTAACATCGACAAGTAAAAGTAATAGGAGGGAGTGACATTTATCCCCGTTTTCCTTCATTGTCAATACTTTACTTATTTAGTCTCTGATTATTATTTCTTTACATTTATAAAATGTATTACTTTATATTTTCATTTCAGAATTAAAATTTGGTGATTAATGATAGAACATATATCTTTCTAATTTTGATTTCTTTGTAACAATTAATATAAAAAATTATAATATATTTTTTAATTAATTTAATAAAAATATTTTAATCCAATATACAACAAAATGGTTTTTATGTTTGGATCTGAATAGTTACTTAATTGAAATGGATATCAACCTGTCGGTATACATATAAAATATTAAAGAATTTAAAAGAAAAAATTTAGAATCAAAATATTAATTTTTCCTCATATTCTTACTAATTTTCTTTTACACCAATGTTCAACTTTCATTGTCATGATAATGATAAAAAAAGTCCGATTCTTTCCATCTCAAAGACTTTTAATTACAACTAAAGTGATGGTACATAAAATATATTTTGTACATATAATAACAATTAGAATGTTTTTAAAAGTTATTTTCACAATACAAACCTTAAAGACTGACTAATTAAAGTGAATAGATATGTTCAGTCCGTGCATCGCACGGGCATGTATCGCTAGTAATACTAATAATAGCTAAGGGAAATAAATTGCTATAAAGAAAGGCTGTGAAAGAAGTTAGTACGGTGAAGATGAAACAAACAAAAAAGAATGAATGAGCAATACCAAATCATAATGAGTGAATAACGCTTTTGGCGAATTAAGTGTAGAGAATTAAAATGCAACTTCTAATTCCATCTGTATGTAATTTAATTATATATTTAATTAGTTTAGGGGCAAAATAATATTACTCCCTCCATTTTATAATAAGTGGTATTTTTAGCTTATGCATACCCCTTAAGAAATTGCTTACTCTTAGAAAATTATGAGTGTTTTTACAACTGGCCCCTAATTAATGCTTAGAAAAATAAAAGTTATTTAATGATACTTGATTTTAAATAAGTGTAAGTTTGGAAGAATAAGATCAATTTCTTCTTGCAATCCTAAAATAACACTTATTTTGAAACAAAATGAAAAGCCTAAAACACCACTTATTATGGAATAGAGAGAGTACTTTTTAATTAAATTTTAATTCAGTGTAGGGCAAAATGGTAAACTAATCTGAAGGTATGAGTTTTCTACTTTTAGTATAATATGATTATGAATCTAAACTTATTCTACATCATCCACAATTTATACGTACTTTTTGACTCTTTAAAAAAAATAGAAAACACATAAGTTTATTTAAGAAAAAAAGAGACAGATTTAAAAGAAAGTATAGTAATGAGGTGTAGATGAGTATGTAAAGTTACACGAGAAGGCTCAAATATGTCACACTCATATGTACTTTTCTTACTCATCTACACCTAATTAGTATACTCTTTTTATACCTGTCTTTTTTTTTTCTTAAACAAATTTTATGTGTTTTTTAAATCTTTAAGAGTCATATAGCACGTAAAATTTTTGAAGGATGTAGAATAAGATTAGATTCATAATCCAATTGAATAAGAGAGCATAGGTTTTCCATGTAAAATAATAATATTATTTTACAAACTTGTCCTTATAAGCTTGTTACATAAATTTTAAAAAGATTGAGGTTTATATGGGAATTTTGAAAAGGCTCAACTATGCCACTGAACTACGAACTGACTCACATATGCCACTCATAAAATGAAAGGTTTAGATGATGTCACGTGGTAAAATGTGGTAGTAGTAGAGTTATGTTAGTGAGTAATAACATATATAACCCAAATGGTTGTTGTTTAAAAATAATCTGTATAAGTCTAAATAAAGTTTCTGAATCTATAAAACACTTAGTAAAAGCAGATTACACAATCTGTAAAAACTAAAAACCAGTAAATTACAGAAAATGGACAAATGAACAGAAACAGTGTTAGAAAAAAAAATATATATTCAGAACATAATCGAGCCCACTTAGTTCAAAGTGTGTCCTTAAGGAAATTATTCCCCTCACAGTACTCGAGGTTAATGGAATATCCCCTCCCAGGATAGAACGATTATCTTACCAAAATAGTAGTACTCCAAATTCTGGTAGCGGCGAACCACTCAATGGCAGTATATCACACAGAAAAGAAAACTTGTAAGAAGAGTAGAAGAATAGAGGATTTCAGAAAAATTCGTAAGTAATAATCTGAATATTAACTGGAATTTATAGCCATTAACGCACTGGTTGGGAAAAGGTTTGCACCTTTTCAGAAAGGTTTGCAACCTTTCAGAAAATGTACGTTTTAAAAAAAAAACGGAGGGAAATTTAAATTAATCCGGGGAGAAACGGGTCGCGGGTCAGACACGCGGATCCGGGTCACTAACGGGTCAGAATCTGGAAATAATTAATTAATAAATAAATAATTAAATTAAAATTTAAAAGAATTTGGTCCAAAAAGATTATCAATCAATCAGATCATTTGATCAAATCTAAATCCAAAGCCAAAGCCGAGCCGAGCGAGCGACGACGACGGCGCGTGGGGTCCTTTCCCCCTCAACCCTTTTAGCAACTAGAGAAGGTGTAATGTAATATGTACACCTCTCTTTTTCTCTCTTTTTCCTATGTGGGACAGATGCTTTAACCAAAGCACAAGGAACCTTTTACATTTCCCAAAGCAAAAAGGGACCTTTTATATTCCCTTCACTTTTCATCCCATCATTTCCCATTCACCAATATCAAAAAACCCAACAATCCCCCACATGAATGGGGAATGGCCATAATATAAAAGAATGCGCGGACAAGTGTGGTATACAAGCGAAGATTGACTGCATCTGGATAAGTAGGTTTCCCTTTGAACTTTCCGTAGTGAACTTACATCGGATATACTCGATCAATCGGTAGATTTGATATCTTTGAACCGTCGAACTTTGTTGTGTACCTAGACAACATAAATCACACAATCAACCTTCAACCATTTATGGTTCTCACGGTTGTGTTCGTTTCAGCCATGAACACCGCCTGGTTTCATGAGTGCATAGAGAATGGGCCTTCACTATCATTCCCTTTTAAAGCGGCTTACACTTAACACTCACATAGGTGATTTCTAAACATGTGGTCTTATAGCCACATTATCTGGTCATACACTGCCAGATTTAGATAATCATTAAAAATCTTAATGCTTTATTAACTCATTAACAAGCCATAAAGTTTTATCCTTATTTCTGAACATTGTCTTCATCCGAGAATGGGTTGAGTTGTTTGACAATGTTGAACCGTCAGTCATAACTTTGTTTGATCTCTTTGAACCTAGTTCTTGGGATCTCCAGTCTGCTAGGTAGAGTTACCGCCATGATGACTTGTCCTCGGCCTTAACCCCATTCCCATTGATGATCTGCTAACTCCCTCTCTAGATAAGCCTTTTGTAAGCGGATCCGCTACGTTATCTCTTGACTTTACATAGTCAATCGTGATAACGCCACTAGAGAGGAGTTGTCTAACGGTATTGTGTCTTCGTCGTATGTGACGAGATTTTTCGTTATACATTACGCTCCCTGCCCTTCCTATTGCTGCTTGGCTGTCACAATGTATACATATAGGAGCCAAAGGTTTGGGCCAGAATGGAATATCTTCTAAGAAATTCCGGAGCCATTCAGCTTCTTCACCGGCCTTGTCTAAAGCTATGAATTCAGATTCCATAGTGGAACGGGCGATGCAAGTCTGTTTGGATGATTTCCAAGACACTGCTCCACTCCCAATTGTGAAAACATACCCACTCGTGGATTTAACTTCAGACGATCCAGTGATCCAATTTGCATCACTATATCCCTCAATCACTTCGGGATATTTATTATAATGCAAAGCATAGTCTTGAGTATGTTTCAGATACCCCAAAACTCGTTTCATTGCCATCCAATGTGTGTAATTGGGATTACTTGTAAACCGACTCAGTTTGCTAATGGCACATGCTATATCTGGCCGTGTACAATTCATGATATACATCAGACTTCCCAACACTCTCGCATAGTCCCCTTGTGATTTACTTTCACCTTCATTCTTTTGAAGTGCGTAACTCACATCAATTGGAGTTCTGGCAATCTTGAAATCCAAGTACTTGAACTTGTCAAGTACTTTCTCTATGTAGTGAGACTGTGATAATGCTATACCTTGTGGAGTTCTATGAATTCTGACTCCTAAGATTACATCAGCAACTCCTAAGTCTTTCATATCAAATTTGCTAGCCAGCATGCGCTTTGTAGCATTTATATCTGCCATTTCTTTGCTCATTATCAGCATGTCATCAACATACAAACAAACAATGACTTCGTGACCTGGAGTGTTTTTAATGTAAACACATTTATCACACTCATTGATTTTAAAGCCATTTGCCAACATGGTTTGGTCAAATTTAGCATGCCATTGTTTGGGTGCTTGTTTAAGTCCATAAAGCGACTTTACAAGTTTGCACACTTTCTTTTCTTTACCAGGAACCACAAAACCCTCGGGTTGTTCCATGTAAATTTCTTCCTCCAAATCACCATTTAAGAAAGCTGTTTTAACATCCATTTGGTGAATTTCAAGACCATACACGGCTGCCAGAGCCACTAACACCCGAATGGACGTTATTCTTGTTACAGGCGAGTATGTGTCAAAATAATCAAGGCCTTCTTTTTGTCTATAACCTTTGACTACAAGTCTTGCCTTATATTTATCAATAGTGCCATCAGCTTTCATTTTCCTTTTAAAAATCCATTTAGAATCTAAAGGCTTGTTTCCAGGAGGAAGATCAACCACTTCCCATGTGTGGTTATCTAAGATTGATTGAATCTCACTATTGACTGCCTCTTTCCAAAATGCTGAATCAGAAGAAGACATCGCTGCTTTAAATGTTTGAGGCTCATTTTCAAGCAAGAATGTCACAAAATCTGGTCCAAAGGAAGTAGATGTCCTTTGACGTTTGCTACGCCTTGGATCCTTTTCACTTGGTGTACTTTCCTTTGGTTCTTCCCGCGGTCGTTTAGATCTTTCACTTGACGACTCACATTCAATTTTATACGGATAAATATTTTCAAAGAATTCAGCATTATCTGATTCAATTACCGTATTAACATGAATTTCGGGATTGTCGGATTTGTGAACCAAAAACCGACAAGCTTTGCTGTTTGTAGCATATCCAATAAAAACACAATCCATAGTTTTTGGTCCGATTTTTACCCTTTTAGGTAAAGGAACTTGTACTTTTGCTAAACACCCCCACACTTTGAAATATTTCAAGTTGGGTTTTCTTCCTTTCCATAGTTCATATGGAATGGATTGTGTTTTGCTGTGGGGCACTCTGTTGAGTATTCGGTTAGCTGTAAGGATAGCTTCCCCCCACAAGCTCAGCGGTAAACCGGAACTTATTAGTAAAGCATTCATCATTTCTTTCAATGTCCGATTTTTCCTTTCCGCAACTCCATTGGATTGTGGTGTGTAGGGGGCAGTGGTTTGATGAATAATTCCATATTCTAAACATATCTCTGCAAAAGGAGATTCGTATTCTCCACCCCTATCACTTCTAATCATTTTTATCTTTTTATTTAGTTGATTTTCGACTTCATTCTTATATTGCTTAAATGCTTCTATTGCTTCATCCTTACTGTTTAGCAAGTAAACATAACAATATCGAGTGCAATCGTCAATAAAAGTTATGAAATACTTTTTCCCACCGCGAGATGGTATTGACTTCATATCACAAATGTCAGTGTGTATTAAGTCTAAAGGATTTGAATTCTTTTGAACGGACTTATACGAATGCTTAACAAACTTTGATTCAACACATATTTGACATTTAGATATATTACACTCAAATTTAGGCAATATTTCAAGATTAATCATTTTCCGCAAGGTTTTGTAATTGACATGTCCTAAACGAACATGCCATAAATTATTTGACTCCAATAAGTAAGAAGAAGCAGATTTTCCATTAATACTGGCAACAACCATTACATTAAGTTTGAAAAGGCCCTCGGTGAGGTAGCCCTTTCCTACAAACATATCATTCTTACTAAGTACAAATTTATCACTAACCAGCACGCACTTAAACCCATTTTTCACGAGTAGTGCGGCTGAAACTAGGTTCTTCCTAATTGATGGAACATGCATGACGTTGTTGAGAGTCAGCACTTTGCCGGATGTCATCTTCAACAGAACCTTTCCATATCCTTCAACTTTGGCTGTTGCTGTATTTCCCATGTATAGCTCCTCGTCAGGTCCAGCGGGAGTGTAAGTTGTAAATGCTTCCTTAACGGCACACACATGTCGAGTGGCGCCAGAATCAAGCCACCACTCCTTTGGGTTGCCAACCAGGTTGCACTCGGACAGCATTGCACATAGGTCATCAACATCTTCCACCATGTTTGCCTGACCCTTGTTTTTCTCTTTGTCCTTCTTGGGGGCACGACAGTCGGGAGCTTTATGGCCTGCTTTACCACAATTGTAACAATTGCCCTTGAACTTTTTCTTGTTAGGATACTTCTCCTTTCCAGAACGCCTCTTCCTTTTATTGTTCTTTTTCGGAGCAGCATCTTCAACGACACTTGCCCCTTCAATTGGTAAACTCTTACGGTACCTCTTATCAACGGTTTTGTTATCTTCCTCGATCTTGAGACGAATCACAAGATCCTCCAATTTCATTTCCTTTCTCTTGTGCTTAAGATAATTCTTGAAATCTTTCCATGAGGGTGGCAACTTCTCAATCATTGCAGCCACTTGGAATGCTTCATTCACTACCATACCTTCAGCAATAAGGTCATGGAAGATAAGTTGAAGCTCTTGAACTTGGGTTCCAACAGTTTTTCCATCCACCATTTTGTAGTCTAGGAATTTGGCAACCACAAACTTCTTCAAGCAAGCATCTTCAGTTTTGTACTTCTTTTCCAGTGCACTCCATAATTCTTTGGAGGTCTCTACTGCACTGTAGACGTTGTACAAATCATCTTCTAAGGCACTCAAAATGTAGCCTTTGCACAAAAAATCAGCCTGTTTCCAAGCCTCAGTAACCATGAACTTCTGATTGTCAGGCATGTCGGCGGCAGGCACGGGAGGGTCCTCACTGGTGAACTTTTGCATACCAAGGGTGGTAAGCCAAAAGAACATTCTCTGCTGCCATCCTTTAAAGTTGGCACCGGTGAACTTCGCAGGTTTCTCAGCCGGTGGCACAGCGGCACGGGTTGTAGGCGTGACCGCTGGTGCAATGTTCACAGAAGGAGTTCCAGTCGCAGAGGGAGTTTCAGTCTCAATTGCCATTCTTTCTTTGTCACTGTCAAATCGACAAACTGCTTTAGTTAATAAAACTAGAATAGCAATTAAATCACAAACTTAAACGATGAAGATTTTATTTCTTCAAATCGCAGTATACTTATGAACTTTGGTATTCCAACGAAGTTTTTATATCTTCAAGTCAGAATACTAATATTCATATGGAGTAGAAAACTACAGAAGTTTTAATCTCCTTAAACAGAATACAGATTATAGTATTATATAGTAATTTCCTTAAGATTGTTGTTTAAAAATAATCTGTATAAGTCTAAATAAAGTTTCTGAATCTATAAAACACTTAGTAAAAGCAGATTACACAATCTGTAAAAACTAAAAACCAGTAAATTACAGAAAATGGACAAATGAACAGAAACAGTGTTAGAAAAAAAAATATATATTCAGAACATAATCGAGCCCACTTAGTTCAAAGTGTGTCCTTAAGGAAATTATTCCCCTCACAGTACTCGAGGTTAATGGAATATCCCCTCCCAGGATAGAACGATTATCTTACCAAAATAGTAGTACTCCAATGTACGTTTAAAAAAAAAAACGGAGGGAAATTTAAATTAATCCGGGGAGAAACGGGTCGCGGGTCAGACACGCGGATCCGGGTCACTAACGGGTCAGAATCTGGAAATAATTAATTAAATAAATAATTAAATTAAAATTAGATCATTTGATCAAAGCCAAAGCCAAAGCCAAAGCCGAGCCGAGCGAGCGACGACGACGGCGCGTGGGGTCCTTTCCCCCTCAACCCTTTTAGCAACTAGAGAAGGTGTAATGTAATATGTACACCTCTCTTTTTCTCTCTTTTTCCTATGTGGGACAGATGCTTTAACCAAAGCACAAGGAACCTTTTACATTTCCCAAAGCAAAAAGGGACCTTTTATATTCCCTTCACTTTTCATCCCATCATTTCCCATTCACCAATATCAAAAAACCCAACAATGGTAACGGGAGTGGCATTTTTAAGCCCAACTATTAACGAGTGACATTAATGAACCTTTTATGATAGTTCAATGACATAATTGAGCCTTTTTCGTTCTATTAATAAACCTGCAATTTCTAATGAATTTTTTCGAATGCATGCCTTAAACCAAAGATAGGAAACATTCTTTACGATGTGAGCATAGCAAATGACCTACAATTGACCTTGTATCATAAACAATTCTTTATGTTGTCTCACTCATGCTTCTTTGTCAATCTCAAAAGGATTTTGTAATTGGCTTGACCACTATGGAGAAACATTTTACCATTTTTTTTATTTTCGAGCTAGTGATGCATCATGAAGATGCTTTAGTATTTAAATGGGATCAAGCACCTTTAAGCATGCATTTGTTGTTAAAAGAGTTTAATTTCTGTCCACTAACTGTCTAAAAGAATTTTACACTATTTGGGTGTGTAAAAAACAATTACAACTACATGAAATAGCACAATGATTTCAAATTCCATAGGGATGCTTTGCTTACAAATTGACCTCCCATACTTTCAAAAATTCAAAAACCTAACTGTATAAAGAAAATCATAAATAAGAGCCTTTAGCATTGAATTGAATAATTCAACCGTTGTGTGTTGGAAATATCACATTTTCCCAATAAAAAACACAATAAAAGTATCATTGATGGTGTCATAAACAAATACTACTATCTATACTGACATGTTGTAGCAATCCCACCTGGCACATTCAAACACCTAAAAGCTTCCTTCGTTTTCTTCTAACGATGATGCTTCTATTGAGTATCCGTTATCTTCCATCAGTATGAATCTTAAATAATTTTGTTAGTCAAAACTCAAACAATTTAGAAGAAAATCTTGACTTTCAAAGTTTTCACCTACTTTATTGACGTTGGGGTATATTTTTTGTTATTCCTCACTTAATTTTCAATATTCATTTTGAGACTCGATTATTCTAAATTTTTGCTAAGAAATTTCGGTAAAGCGCTCCCTTTCGAACTTAGTCTATTTTTGAAGCTCTAACCCAAAATATTTGATTAGAAATAAAGATATAGTTATCACCTATTTAAAATTAAAAAAAAAAATAGAAAGAGAGAGAGACTGTGGGTCACACTTGTGGCACCTAAAAGCTGCCACACACACATGTGCACAACCGGATATACATTTGAAACAAACCAAAAAACTAAAGTAATTGTATCAATTTATGAATTCATCCACTGACGGAGTCAGGATTTATATCGAGAGGGTTCAAAATATAAAAAATAAACATATGAAGAAGCCTAAGGTGATTCATCATCTACTATATATATATATAAAAATAATTTTAATCTTATAAAAATAATATTTCTTTCCGCCGAGGGAGTTCGGATGAAAACCCTCGGCTATATGTGGCTCCGCCACTGAATCCATCCCTTCCCACATTTTTTACTCTTGTTTCATTTGATTTGGACAATATAATAATATTACAATTCTTGGTTACTGTTATGGGGTGCTTAGAAGCATCTGACGCGTAAATCAAGGAGACGGCTAGTAAACATTTCTTTGATCAAAAAATTATATTCCCTCCGTTTTAATTTATATGAATCCATTTAACTGAGTATGATATTTAAAAAAGAATAAATTTTTTTGAAATTTGTAGTTCAAAGTAAGTCTTGAATGTTTGTGTGGCTGTAAATTATTTCATAAAGTGAATTTGTTTTCAAATTAGGAAAGAGATCATTCATTTTAGTACGGACTAAAAAGGAAATAGATTCACATAAATTGAAATAGAGGGAGTATTTATGTTTAAGTTTATACTAACATATACTCCCTCCGTTTCAATTTATATGAACATATTTGATTGGACACAATATTTAAGAAAGAGTGAAGACTTTTGAAACTTGTGATTTAAAATAATCTTTGGACATTTGTGTGGCTGTAAATCATTGCATAAAGTGAATTTGTTTCTAAATTAGAAGAGAGGGCATTCATTTTGACACGGACTAAAAAGGAAATAAGTTCACATAAATTGAAAGAGAGGGACTATAATTCTTTATTACATAAATTGTGATAAATTAATTAAAAATCTAAAAAAAATCATTATTAGAAGAAAAAACTCAAATAAGCAAGGATTCATTCAAGAAAAAAAAAATGATAAAACAAAAAATGAAGGTTAATTACATTATAAAAAAATAGAAAAGGTAAAAATAGTTACTCGTTCTGTGCCAATTTAATTTCCTTTTTGGTATGTTCTTTTTTTATATCATCAAATTTTCCGATTCCAACATTCTAAAGTTTAAGATCACACTCGATTTAAAAAATTACACATATCTTTAATTTAATATCACAATATTTAAAAGTCTTGCCTGATTTCTTAAATTATGTGTTCAGTCAATTTATGACACTAATAACCTGTAAGTAATTTGTGTTTGGTCAATTAACTTAAAAAGTACTTTTAAGTTTCTGAAAAAGTGCTTTTGCTATTTTCCAAAATTACTTATTTTTTCCTAAAAACTTAACCAAACACTTTTTTTTTTTAAATAAGCTCTTTTTTTAGAAAAAATAAGTTTGGTCAACCAGACTATTAAATTGTGAGAGAGGGAGTATTACTGTAAAAATAACTTTTCAAAATTATTAAATATTAAATAGAATAAATTCATTTTTATGTAAAGGGGTGAATTTTTCCCCCCCTCTATCCTAATATATTTAATGTGCTTTGTCTTGATTCTTGATGAATCTAATCCAATAACTACCCAATTATTGGCTTCTTTTGAAATGGCTTGATTAATCAAACCTTTTTTTGCTACAAAATCTCATTTGGGTCTTTTGGCTCTTCATTTTCTTTGGTCATTTTTTCCTCTCTTATATTTGCCCTTCAACTTTTTACATTAGTCTTTTTTCCTCATTGAAAAGATCAAATTTTTAGGGTAGTTGATGATGATTTTCACAATGGGTTGATTAATCAAGCTTTTATATGCAAAATCTCATCTGCGTCTTGCTTATTTTGGTAAGTTTTGCTCTCTCTCTCTCTCTCTTTTTTTTTTTTGACATTTTGGCATAAAGATCAAATTTTTAGGGTAATTGATGATGCTTTTAAGAATGGGTTGATTAATCAAGCTTTTATATGCAAAATCTTATCTGGGTCTTGCTTATCTTGGTTAGTTTTGCTCTTTTTTTTTTTTTTTTTTTTTTTTTTTTTTGACATTTTGGCATAAAGATCAAATTTTTGGGTTGTTGATGATGTTGATTTTGGTGGTTTAAATTGCCTTCAGATTATGTAGCATATGTTATTTTTGAAATGTTGGTCTTTTTGATGAACTGTCAATTTCAATTTTCTTTTTTGGAAAGTTTTTGGTTTAATCTTGTCTCCTTTAGACCAGTAAAAGTTTGGATCTTGGAATGTTTTGCCTGTTTACAAAGGTTGATTTTATAAGAAAAAGGTTGATTCTTTTATTCTGTTTTTTCATGTTTGTGGAAATTGTTGTTAACTTACTTAGTGTGCATTTCCAGATATGGTTTAAATTCAAAGATTTGTGAACAATGTGTTCCCCAAGAGAATTTGCTACTTGTGTAGGAAACTTTTTTGAAAAGATTCTTGTACCACCTTGTTTCAGTGTGATGTTGAAAAGGAAAAAGATTCCCTATTTCTAATCTTTATATACTTACCATGTTATGTTCCCCCTTGTTCTAGTAGGACTAGGACAATCAAGGAAACCAGTCACAATTTGACGGGGAATATACATTTTGTCCACGGATTTGTACACATAGTCGGATTTAATACATGGCTCCCGGAGGCAGCAGTTACCAGGATATTGGTGATTCTCGTAATGCATATGCCGATTATGGTATTGTATCCGAGAATGCTGAACCGAAAAGCTCCCCTTTTAGAAAATCCACAGCTGTTAATATTATTGCTGGAAATCATGGAACAAGATCTAATACAGCTGTTCATGAACTACTCGAATGTCCTGTTTGTATGAATCTAATGTACCCTCCAATTCATCAGGTATATAGTTTATTTTGGAATTGACACACATGCAATTAAAATTATTCAAGATTTCTTGAAAGAGCCATATGATTTTTGGGTTAAAAAAAAAAAAGATTTCTTGTAAGTTATTTTAGTCCCAAAATGTTCAAGGCGAGGAGCATTGATTAATAAAGTTGAGGTTGAAATTGGACAAAAATCAAGATTCAAATGTGATGGATTTTAGAAACTTGTAACCAAATAGCAATTAGTAAGTCGGAATACAGTGATGCTGATGACCCTAACATAGATTAAGCCTTAATGTAGAGTAGAGTAACATTCATTTTCTCTCAGTAATGTCCAAAGTACATGTAATAATGTTGGTGTTGCATTTAGGTGCTGATGTAATTTTTCCAGAAGTGTCTCTACCTCCTAGAGTTAGACAAAATTAACACATGACGTGTTATATATCTTCCTTAATGAGAATTGGCTGTTTTTGAATAGCTTTCAAGTTCAGCAATGCTCTTCCTTGGAGTTTGAGCTTTTCTTCGAATAGGATTTATGATAAATAGGTGAAAGTTTTCTGCTTTGTCGGTGCATGATCTATTTTCTAACAGTAAAAGGCAACAGGGATCCTAGTTTGCTATCAGCATAAACATATTAAGTGTTTGGCAATTAATGTAAACTTTACATAACCAATGGACACTTTATACATATTCCATTTGTCTCAAAAGTAATTACGTGACAAGAGCTGATATTTTGCTTCATCTATAAGGAATAATTTTTTTTTTTTGGGACAGAAAAGTTCGCCTTGAGAAATGTAAAAGTGCGAGTTAATATAGTTTTTACTTTACATTTATTAGGAAAACAAAATGTATACGGGAGCTAATATAGTTGGAAAGTTGGCCCTGAGAAATGCAGAATGTGAGCTAATTTAGTTTTCACATTACGTTTATTTAAATGACTACATATATTCGAGAAATAGAGTTTCATTCCTAGTTTATTTTTGGTGCACCCATGAGGTTCCAGTTCCTATAGAAGATCGATGTCATTCGTACAAAATTATACTAAAAAATATTCCTGTTGCTCCAAGGTTCCCCTTCATTTACCATCACTTTTAGTAAATTGGATAATATCCAGTAATCTTATATTTCTATCACTTTAGTTTAGTTGTCATATTCTTTTTGGCATTTTATTAGTGTCACTCTCAACTCAAACTTTTTCATCTTCCATGTGTGAAGTGTCCAAATGGTCATACTTTATGCCTGAAGTGCAAGTCAAAAGTTCATGTATGCCCAATTTGCCGCCATGAGCTTGGGAACATAAGATGTCTAGCATTGGAGAAAATTGCAGAGTCACTGGAATTGCCATGCCGATACCAAATTTTTGGTTGTCAAGATATATTTACTTATCATAGTAGGCTCCGACATGAGCAGAACTGCAGATTTCGTCCGTATAACTGCCCTTATGCAGGATCTGAATGCACTGTTACTGGTGATATTCAGTCCCTTGTTGCACACCTCAAAGATGATCACAAGGTTGACATGCACGATGGCTGCACCTTCAACCATCGATATGTCAAATCTAATCCTCAAGATGTTGAGAACGCTACATGGATGTTGACTGTGAGTTCTCTCTCTCTCTCTCTCTCTCTCTCTCTCTCTCTCTCTTCTCTATTACTTTTTTCCTTAGCTCAAAAAGGCCTGAGGATGGTAAGTTTACTCGTAATTCATTGCACAACTTGAGCACCCAAGGGTGTGGTCTAGTGACCAATGGAGTAGGTTAAGAACTACGAGGTCTCAGGTTCAAATCCCAACAGAGACAAAAAACACTAGGTGATTCTTCCCATCTGTCCTAGTCTTGTTAGACAGAGTTACCTGGTGGTGGGAGGTGGCAGTTATCTCGTGAAATTAGTCGAGGTGTGTACAAGCATCAAGGTTATCAAAAAAAGAAAATTCATTGCACAACTTGATGGTGCTCTATGCTAATTGTCTGTTAGTTCTTTCAAGCCTTCTTCATGATATAAACTCCAGAACTTCATCAATCACATACCATATTGCCAATTCAAGGCTCAAAGCAGACATCAAACTAAGTAATAAGGATTTCTTTTATAACTTCTGGAAACGAAATGTACTAGATTTACATGAGCGTTGAATGAATTAGGTGTAAAGCTCTTTTCCTATCAAGTAGATGATAAGTACAATAGTTGGTGGATCTTTGCAATCTGATGGTAAGGTTTGTGGAGTGTATTCATCAGAATGTGTTAAGCATGAGCACTCACTCAAAGTAAATGATGTTTGTTGTGGCGAACATGGTGAGTATTGCTCGCCAGGCCGTTTCCAATGGACCCACCAAATTCCAGGCAAATCAAAGTTCGTCATCCATGTACCAATACACATAAAAAACAACCAAATTCTTGAACTCAGGTTTCATGACCCCAAAACACCAACATAAACGACGTTTGTCGTGGCGAACATGGTGATTATTGTTCACCAGGCCGTGTCCGATGGACACACCAAATTTCAGGCCAATCGGAGTCCGACAACCAAATTCGGGAAAATCCATGTAACAAAATTCATGAATTCGGGTTTCATGACCCTGAAACGTCAAAATAAACAACGTTTGTCGTGGGGAAGATGTGAGTATTGCTCATCATGCCATTTTCGATGGACCCACCAAATTTCAGCCCAATCGGTGTCCGTCAACCAAATTCGGGAAAATTCATGTACTAATACACACGAAAAACAACAAATTCATAAATTTGGGTTTCATGACCCTGAAATGCCAAAATACATGGCGTTTGTCGTGGTGAAGCAATGAGTATTACTCATCAGGCCCTTTCCGATGGACACCAAATTTCAGCCCAATCGGAGTCCGTCAACCAAATTTTGGAAAATTCATGTACAATACACATGAATAGCCACAAAATTCATGAATTGGTGTTTCATGACCCCGAAACACCAAAATAAATGGCGATTGTCATGGCGAAGCAATGAGTATTGCTCACTCAAAGTCTCGATGGCATCCTTATCCCCTGGATTGGAAGCTCCTATCACTAGAGGGATTTTCCTGCCAGTTTCATGCTAGTACCGACTTTTATCGCATGCTGAAGATTGACTAACCAAGGGATTGGGTTTGTCATCTGAACACCTCAGTCTCCACCATGCTATTCATTTACTTGCAGTATCATCAAGAATTAACCAGAAGTGTGAGTTTATCACATACGGCAATGATACTTTCAACCTTAAATAGTAGTGAAAACTCCCCATCTGTCCTAGCCTTAGTGAACGGAGTTACCTGGTACCTGTTGTTGATATCCCGTGGAATTAGTCGAGGTGCGCACAAGCTGGTGGGGACGCTACAATTATAAAAAGAAATTAAAAATAAATGAATAAATAGTAGTCGAAAGGCCAGAAACAGACACAACTAAGGTAGAACACCTGCTTGGAAAGAAAGGAAGTACAAACCTGCTGTTCGTTCCTCCACGATTTCCACAACCCAAGGTTAACAGACTTTCTAGAAACCAGAAAGAGGAATCTTCAACTGAGATACCGGTATGACTGACAGACCCTCTGAAGTGTAACCTTAAAAAACAATTTTAGGAATCCTGTGAATCATCCAGGAATAGCTATACTGTAAAAAACAACCAACTCAAATCTTTCTTGAGAGTCGAAGTCAGTAATAGGTTGTAATACTGAAGCAGTTTTCATGGAAGGGCACATAATTGTGCTCATATCTGGCAACGAGCTTTTCCTCAAAAAGTTAGGCATTCTTCCACCAACTCTTTTTATGTTATATCGCATTTAGGAAGAAAACAAAAACAAAGGAAGTCCTGATATAACTTGCTGTAGATTGACTGGAGTGGAATCACAAAAAGTAGAAAGTCAAGAATAATGTCACAGATTTGCATTTCATGCTTCGCATTGTAAAGCTTAGTATTTTTCCGTTAGAAGTTCACTGGTATTTTCAGACAAGGAAATTTGATGAAATAGTAGTCACAGTATTATCAATATTGCATTATGTTTCTCATGTAGAATCTGGTCTCATCATATGAAGTCTGTTCTTTCAGTATTCCTTAATATTCTGAATTAGCACTTTGCTCTAAGGTAGGAAATTCTTTAAACTTGTTCTCTACCAGGGAGAAAACCACTGTCTGATAACATGGATCATTTAACTAATATTTCTTTTGCTATTATATGGATTAGGTTTTCAACTGTTTCGGTCACCAGTTCTGCTTGCATTTTGAGGCTTTTAACGTCGGAGTGGCACCAGTGTACATGGCATTCCTTCGTTTTATGGGTGATGATGATGATGCGAAAAAATTTAGTTATAGTCTTGAAGTAGGTGGATTTGGCAGAAAGTTAATATGGCAAGGAGTTCCTAGGAGCATCCGTGATAGTCATAAAACAGTCCGAGACAGTTTAGACGGGCTGCTCATTCAAAGGAGCATGGCACTTTTCTTCTCTGGTGGTGACCGGAAGGAGCTAAAGCTGAAGGTAGCCGGGCGCATTTGGAGAGAACCGTTGTAAAGTAGAAATACGGTCTTCTTCCTCAGAGTTAGCATCAATCTCAGAGGGCCACGAGTCTAGTTAGTTATTCCTGATTGGTGGGTGGCCTTTTTTTGTATTTCGTGTAAAAATATAAAGGCTGTAGATGGTTCTATATAGGTTAAGGTTTTTGGATCAATCAATTTTATGTTGAATGTAGTCAGCTCAAGTGTTGGCCATGCATTCTGTTAATGCTGGTTGTGTATCTAATATTGCGAGGCATTTAGGCTTTTCTGTCAATCTATGTTAAAATCATGTGACTTTCAAAGAAGTGATAAAATGAAGTTAAATCATGAGAATTCTTTGTTTTGTAATGGATAGTAGCAATTCCATAAAAAGAATTTGCACATGGAGGTGTCCGCCCCGAGGAGGGGCAAGTGTTTGATTAGCTAGTTGGTGAAGCAACAACTTAGCAAGGCGATAATCATTAGCTAGTTCTATGATTTACAGTATAATTTCCTGTTTGATTCCTTTGAACTGTATATTTGAATTAGCGATTGGATCTATTCATTGAAGAATTGATTCAATACATTTCTTTTTTAGCTGAATCACTCACAATCATATTGAGAATGGTTTCAACAGTGATGTAATAATGTTTGCAATAGTTTTACAGATGGCCATGGACCATTTCAGAAAAAGAATTTAGAACATTGTTTATTTATAAATAATCTTTTACTTCTTACTCAACTACTGTATTATTCTAATCTTGAAGGCATGTTGGTTGAACCAATCACTATAGTTCCTTTACTTAGACGGAAGTTAGCTAGGCTTTAATAGAATAAGCAAAGTCCAAGTCGACTTACCAATCAACACATTCAAGTTTCCTATAATGTACATAAGTCTACCACAATTGAGAATATCAAAATGAGTACATTTTTGGCTTATTCCATGCCTCAGTTTTTATAATTGACCCTTTTTTTCTTTTTCTTTTTTTTAAAAAATTATATATATTAGTCTATGTATTAATATATGTACCTATGCTTTTGCAACAATATTCCGTTCTTACTTTAACTTGAAAAACAGAATAATTTTGGAATCTCAGAAAGAAGTTATCCATTAGGCAGAAAAAGGTAACAATCATGTATAAAAAAATTATAATATAGTACGCACTACTTTTAGTCTTCTTTATATTTTTAGTACAACATCTGACTCTGTCTTTTTCTAATAATAATATAAGTTAGATCATATCTTAAGTCGTTAAGTATATATATCTAATGCCAATGGTTACATGAATAATGAAATATTGGAGTTTGTAGTGAAAATATACATAGAAGTTCTGATAATGGAGGGAAATTTAGAGGCTAATAGAACTAATAAAACTCCATTGCTGGAGGGGTGGAAGCTTAGCAGAAGTGGACGGCTGAGCAGCCGGCGTTTCAGTCGGCGTAACTCTTTTACGTCACTCCGCCATGATTTTATATTAAGGCTTCCAGATAAGGTGATCAAGTCTTGTGCTATTGATGCTGAAGCTTCATCCATCATTGATAATATCTCCAAATCCTCTGACTTAACCAAAGGTAAGTAAATTATATGGAATTATTATAATATAGAGATTGTTACGCGGTGAATATTATTTACGTTGTGTAAAACTATAGGGATTGTTAGTGGAGAATTTACAGTTAATAATTGATTTTTTCTTGCTGCTAGTGCTAATATGCATGTTCTTAATCCATGTTATATTATGCATAAAGTTACTAGTGGATTCTCATATAAGTTATGCATGTATTAGTTATGTGAAGTTTTAACGAGAAATCAAACATTGTAATAATAATATAGAGTTGTTTTAGCATTGTGTGTTTGTATGTCGCAATTGTTTTTTTCCTTACACGGACAACCAAACGAACCTAAAGTAAACCAGCAGAATATGTGTGTGTGTCAACTGTTTCTTCAAGGAGGTTTTGGTTTTGTAACTTTTTGGTCTCTGTGTTGCCATTTTTGGAGTCAAAATCCGGTTTCTTGCTAGTTGTCTGTAATAAAATCTGCTGCTTTAGCTGCTATTTTATGTTGTGAAGTGTTAGGAAAAGTTATTTTTTAGGTTGGGATATGAATAGTAACATCCCATGAAACATGTTCTTGGCAAGAGAAAAAGTGATGATTTTCCCTTTCTATTCTAAATTTGGTGTATAGACTGATTAGATACTGTTTGATCTTAAAGACAGACTCAACAGAAGCTGTGTGAAAAAGTTCTATCTTTAACACCCTTACCCCTCTTTTGACTAATTTTTCTGATTGTAGGAGAAAAGGAATACTATGAAAGACAGTTTGAGACGTTGAAGTCATTCGAGGACGTTGATATTGCAGTCGCATCAGATTCCATTGATGAAGAGGATCTTGAAGAACAAGCTCAACATGAGAGAGCAATGACAATCTCCAATTATGCAAATATTATACTTCTGGCTCTTAAGGTGACCATAAATTACTTTATCGAATTTTTGATGAGCACGAGAAACTATCTATTAGTCGTGGTAATGTGTGTGCATTTCTTTGTCCTGCAACATTTTTATGCAATAAAGTGACACATATTGTGCCTTACAGATCTATGCCACAGTAAAGAGTGGTTCTTTAGCTGTCGCTGCGTCTACATTGGATTCATTGCTTGATCTCATGGCTGGTGGCATACTATGGTTCACTCATCTTGCGATGAAAAATATTAATGTATATAAATATCCTATAGGGAAATTGAGAGTGCAGCCCGTTGGAATCATCGTGTTTGCTGCTATTATGGCTACTCTCGGTATGCTATCTGCTATAACTCACTAACCTCTTGATCCTATGTACTTGAAATTCCATTATCGTGGTGGTGAATAAGGTACTTTGCCCAGCATACGGAAATAAAAACCAGGATGACGGTTTATAAAAGACGTATATAAGGGACAGGGAGATAGTGATTTTCTATACCAAACGAGACTAGAAAGAACAGGGGAATTAGCACCATTCATATGAGTGCTAACCTCTAAATACAATCAAACCTCTCTATAACAGTGTCGTTTGTTCGGATAGGTTTTAGCTATTATAGTGAAATGTTATACAAAACATATAACATAACATAACAGGAAAATCAGTTTTTTTAAAAAATTAAAAAAAACTAGGGTGTTATAATCAAAATGTTGTTATAGAGGATGGTTGTTATAGAGAGGTCTAACTGTATATGAAACTCGTCGATTTGCATAATCGTGTACATTCCTTTTTAGGCTTTCAGGTATTGATCGAGGCTGTGAAACAACTAGTTGAAAATAAACCTCCTGAAAAGATGACTTTGGATCAGCTTGGATGGTTATATGCAATCATGTTAACTGCAACAGTGGTAAAACTTGCCCTGTGGCTTTATTGCAGAAGCTCGGGAAACGACATTGTTCGTGCGTATGCAAAGGTGTGTGTAATGCCTTTACCTTTCACGTCTTCTCCCGATCGATTTTCCTAATTTTTCGATGTATTTTTCAGGATCACTATTTCGATGTGGTTACTAATGTAGTCGGGTTGATAGCTGCTGTGCTTGGTGATAAGTTCTACTGGTGGATTGATCCTCTTGGTGCACTTATCCTGGCTATTTATACAATCACAAATTGGTCAGCCACTGTGATAGAGAATGCAGGTATACACTTACATGTTCGTGTCAAATTTATAGTTCTTCAATAGTTAATGGCAGTTAACGGCAAGGCCAAACAAACACATAACTGGTAATTCTGGCTAGAATCTAAACCTTGTAAGAAAATTTATCCCTTTAAGATGCCTGCAAGAATTATGCTTGTTGGAAACCTCAGCGTGAGGCAGAATATATGCTGTCTATTGTTGTATACTGAAGAAAACTCCGACACATGCACCTCGACTATTCCACGTCCAGTTATCTCCCACCAGCACAGGTATCGAGTAACTCTGTCCCTGGCTTAGGCTGATGGGAAGAAATCACCTAGTATCTAGTTGCCTCCGCTAGGATTTGAACGTGGAAGACCTCATGATTAAGCTTCCATCTCATTGACCACTAGGCCGCGCTTTTGGGTGCAAAACTCCGATGTTTTCTTGGTGTCGTCTTATATCAATAGATCAAATAAAACCTGAATGAGGTTCTTGATGCAGTGTCACTAGTGGGACAGTCAGCCCCTCCTGAAGTTCTGCAGAAGTTAACATATCTTGCTATGAGGCATCCTCAAGTGAAGCGTGTTGATACAGTTCGAGCATATACCTTCGGTGTCTTATACTTTGTTGAGGTCAGTCTCCAATGACATGAGAGCATTTTCCTAACACATTTTGGTATGAACTAACTGAACTCAACCGATTGTAAAATGTGACCTCGTGTCTTTTAATGTAGGTTGATATTGAACTCCCGGAAGATTTGCCATTGAAAGAAGCACATGTTATCGGAGAAGACCTACAAATAAAGCTCGAGAAACTCCCTGAAGTAGAACGTGCATTTGTTCATATTGATTTTGAATGTTATCACAAACCAGAGCACTCTGTCCCCAGTAGGATTCCCAACAGTGAACCTTAAGTGTGTTTTCATCATACAGGAGAAATTTGAATGTAAAGAATAGGAATTGCCTGAATTACTTTGATTGGGAGCTCAACTGCTCCACTTAACCTCTACAGATACTCTTGGTCATGCTTGTGGAATTTGCATAATAATTTTGTGTATTGTCTCAAACAGTTCTCCTGGATGGGGAGCTTTGGAGTAACAGTAAAGTAATCTTCATGTGATCACGTTTAAGTCGTGAAATCAGCCATTGATGTACATCCCAATGGGGTACAGCCCTTTCCCAAACTCTGCGTGAACACAAAAACTCTGCGTAAACACAAAATGCTTCTTGCACCGTCTGCCCTTTATTTTCTCAAATGTTTCTCCTACCGTCAAATTATACAACATAGTGGATCGTTGAAGATCCTTGAAAATCCTTTCTATCTGTTAAGAGCTTTTATCTATTCAGGATAATTTCCTCTATGGAATTGTGGCATCAAGACCTCCGTCAGGAGGTCATGAGAAAAATCACTATATCACATCTCATTTAGCGTATTTTTGTAATGCCATTCTTGAGGGCGATTTACATTGTGTAATCAGAAATAAATATGGAACAGAAAGCTCCTTACTTTTTCTAATAATGGAGAAAACCTGAGCTCATTTCGGATCATTTTTTTGCGCGGATTGCCCTTCTTTTGGGGTAGTCTTTAAATTTTGCCCCTCATATTTGTGGTCTTTAAATTATGCCCCTCCTGGTCTTTAATTTTTGTCTTTCGCGTTACAATCCTCAGCGTTCACGCAGAAATCATGAGGTTCTGGGTTCGAATCCCCGCTCAAGCATAAATTAAAAAAAAAATATAAGGCAAGATTCGGGTCGCGTGTATGCCGCACCCAGCATACACTTGTTAAGAAATTACCAGAGTTATGCCGGACCCCGTATACTCATGCCTTATGGGCAGACTTGACATAAGTATGCCGGGTCCGGCATAACTTTAGTAAATCCTTCACAAGTTTATGCCGGATCCGACATACTTATGGGCAAACTTTTAATGGACAAATTTTTAGTTAAGCCTTAACTAAAAGTCTTTTTCTAGTTATGCCTTATGGGGCATACTTTTAGTTGTGCAGACTTTTAGTTAAGGCACAACTAAAAGTATGCCCCATAAGGCGAAACTTTTTCTTAAGACATAACTAAAAATTTGCCTATAAGACAAAGTCTACATCTTAAGAAAAAATTATGTCTTATGGGATATACTTTTAGTTGTGCCTTAACTAAAAATCTGCCTCATAAGGCAGGACTAGGAAAAGACTTTTAGTTAAAGCTTAACTAAAAATTTGCCCATTAAAAGTTTACCTATAAGTATGCCGGACCCGGCATAAACTTGTGAAGGAATTACCAAAGTTATGCCGGACCCGACATACTTATGCCAAGTCTGCCCATAAGGCATAAGTATGCCAGATCCGACATAACTTTAGTAATTCCTTAACAAGTGTATGCCAGTAGGAGCATAGTGAAATTTAAACTCTACCTTGCGAATTTTTTTAAAATTTTTGACTGGGTAGAGACTCGAACCTGGAACCCATGAGTTTTAGCCGAAGGACAAAATTTAAAGATTTCAAATATGAGGGGCAAAATTTAAAAGCCACCCCAAAAGAAGGGCAATTCGTTCGGATTTACACATTGGAATGAAATGAATTGCACTGAACAGAATGGATATGACGGATTCACAAATTTGGAATTTTGTGCTGTTAATGGTATATACATAAGATATAAGAAAGTTTACCAAAAGGCTAGCGCTATTCAAACAAGTTAAACGACGCAAGTGCCACCATAATCAAAATTTCCAATGCATAATAATTGAATCAACCACTTTTTACAATTGACAATGAGAGAAAAAGGAAAAGAACAGCTAAAAAAGGGGTGAACGAAAAACATCCAATGTCAGATTTTGCATCTTCTCATGATACAGTTCGTCCATAGCACAGACAGGAAAGATAAAGATTTTTTGCCCACTTTTCCTGCACAAAAAGGAAAGAAAAAAGCGCATTAAAAAGCAAACACAAAAAAGAAAGAAAAAAGCGCATTAAAAAGCGAATTACTCATTCTCATATAATACATCGGTCACATGTAATAAAGTACCTACATGGAGACTGCAAATATTACTCAAAATGCAACCATGAAAAAATTAGCTGTTTGAAGATATCAAATTCTGTCTGTATGTACCCAAGCTCTTCCAGACATCTCAGCTAAAGCAGATGATAACACATTCCACATCAGAAGTTACATAAATTACCTTGACATGTGTGCTTGGAAACTGAGATGTTCTCAATGTTTCCTGAGTCTCATCGCCAGGCTTTCGTCGAGGCACACTCAGGATAACTGCAGTTTGATCTAATGTAGCAGCTGTTGCTGTAATACGATAACCTTTGTCCCATCGTTTATGAATGCCTTCACTTGGATAAAGAAAATCAAGTTCCACTACCTATCCGGAAAAAGGGAAAGAAAGCAACTTTATCATGAGCTAGTAGTAGTGTATGATAAAACCAAAGGGGGGAAGGGGCATACTGGGGTGCGAGTAGATGATACAAAGTTAGAAGTAGCATCATAGAGGCACATTCGCTTTTGATAAAAATGGGTGGGACAAAAAGTCATGCACCTACTAAAAAGAGTAAACAACACGGAGGTAAGTTTTGTTTAGAAGGATGCATACAAGTTGGAAGTAATTCTATGCTACTTCTGATAGACTTCTCTTTAGTTTCTCTTCAACTCAAAGAGTAGAGTTACTAAAGCGATTATCATAAAATTAAATGTTGAAAGGTAATAATTTGTTCTCAAGTTACCAGTTTTCAAAAAAAGGGGTACTAATTTTTTCTTATAATTTATTAATTGAAAATTGATTATCAATTTTGACATTAAAGTTATCTTTCTCTGGCCTTTTTTAAAATTACATCTAATGATGCTTAATTTGAGGTGCTACAGACTGCCTATACTAGTACTTTTTATTATCAAATAAATAGTAATTGTTATTCCAGCTTGATGTTATAAGCACTAATATGTTTGAAAACTTTCATATATGGATAAATTAGGAGCTTCATTTCGAAGAAACGCTTCACAACTCCCTTTATGTTTAACACGCCCCGTAGGCCGCATCACTCATTGTGCTTTCGCTCAACCATTGAGTAAATACAATTACTCCTTTATTTCCTATGTTTCCTGACATTACTATTTTTCTCTCTAGCAAAATCCCATAATAAATCTCTTATAATTCAACGATCTCTCAATAACTGTCGGAAAACGAAAAAAGATTAAGATATTAATAGTCTCCTCTCTCAAGCCTAGGCTTCTATTGGTGCAATAAAGATACTAATGAAAATAAGATGGAGTGGGCTAGAAGAGATAATCACAAACAAGCAGACAGAGAAAGAGGAACAACCTGGTTACTGACACCTGAATTGCGAGACATAACAACCGCCCACCTACTTCCAGCAGTTGCCATGGAGGTTACATGGAACCCTTCTTTCCACTTCTTGCTTATCCACTTGAACGGGAATGACTCACTTACTTTATAAGACTGCTGACTGAACTGTGTGCCTGCAAATACAAAATAATGACTTTAGCATTCTTCTTTAACAAAGTCCATTACCTAGAACAGGATTCTCATTTTGCCACTGAGACAGGAAAAAATGCCTTCAAACCAGTGTTATTAAAAGCGAAAAGCGCAAAAAAGCTCTAAGGTCAGCTAGGGCTTTACGCGCAAAGCGCAAAATAAAGCGTGAGCTTTAATTAAAAAAGGCGCAATGGTGAAAAAAAAACAAATATATATATGTTTAGTCCAAGACTACTAATAATAAGTATGAACAACAAATATATGGACAAAGAAATTGTAAAAACATTACGATAAAGTGAAATATCAATTATCTAGTGTCACCTCTTCAAGAGAGGCTCATTGTCAAGGAACAGTATGTCTTAGAGCCTTGTTGATGACACTGAAGCGCAAATAAAGCGAGGCGAAGCGCTCAACATGTTTTGAGCCTCGCTTCAGGGCTTAAGCGCGCCTTTGACAACACTGCTTCAAACCATTCAGGTTACAATGTTACTCATTGCGCGTACATGCACACATTCAAGTATACATGTATGCATACACATACACTGCCAGCGTTTGCATGTGTGCGTCACAGATACTGTATGCATTTTATGCATGTCTGTTATGTATAAACATCAGCCAATTATCTCTCGATCCCAAAATGGTGGTACCAAACTGGCACATTCATTCAATAAACTACAACCCCAAATGGAAGATTTCACATGACTGTTTTGATTCTCATCATGATACATTCTTGTATTCTTGTAGTAAGCGGGTGGTCAGTAAACACATTATCGGGAAGGGGAAGCAGGCAATGGATACCGTTCTCGCACCTGAGCCTGCAGTTGGTAGGTCAAATCCCTATGTCCAAGTAATTGAGTTGAAGCTTTGGGCATAGAGCGGAGTGAGCCGGGGGAGAGGAGTAGAGTCCAGAAACATTGAGCCTCAAAATAGAGTTTTTATTCAAATCCCTACTCAACACAGTTCCTTAAAGGAGAATCCAAAGCTGGTTGCTAGGGAAGTAGAGCAACAAAGAGCAAAGCGGAGCATACACAAAGAAATGGTGTAAGCAGAATGGAATAAAATAATACATGCTCCGAGTATTTCTTTCATCTTCTACTACTAGACTTGATCCAGACTGATTGGAGAATAGGAACATGAATTCTAATCTGATATAGAACAATGTTTTATTATCTTAAGACTTAAAGAGACTGAAATTCAAAATCTGACCACTTGAATATTTAAATATTACAATCTTTAGACCGACACTGTAATGAACAAATCTAATATAATGAGTGACAGGCAGAGACATTTAGTAATACCATTACACGAGAAAAGAGTTGTCCTGGCAATAGCTAGTATCTTATCCGTGATAGATCCATATTATAGTCTCATGAGTCAGGTGAGTCAAGTGGAAATTAGAATATCAAGGTTCAAGAAGTAACGAAGTTTAATCAACATGAGAATAATTTTTAAAGGGACAACTAGAAAGGATGGCAGTAGAAGCCATACTCGGCAGTTATATCATGAAACCCAACAAAAGAATTGTATTACAGCTTAATTAAACCATAGGCACAATTCAATAATACATCTAGTTCTCTAGCTTAGTACTACATTATGTTACAGAGAACCACCAAAAGTTATTACAAATATGCATATCAATGCAGACTTTTATGACAAGAACTGGTTAGCTTACTTTATATTTCAAGATAGCAGAATAAGCGACAATAGTCCTGCCATTGGTTCATGAAAGGCCAAAACCTAAGAATGTTTTTTTATAAAGAAAAATAAGACCAAAAAACCTGAGAAAAAAAGAGAGCTTTTGAAGACGCTGAGATGAACTTTGCACAATTGAAACATAGCCTCTTATCTCTTATTTCCTTTTGGTGCCCCCGACAGTTTTCTTTATGTATAGATGATTGGGTGTTGTTCGTAAAGAACGGTCTCCTTTTTTGTAGGTTTTCCACATTTTGCTATACTTCTTGAGTTGTTGTATACGGGTGTTTCCATGCCCACATTATTAATAAAATTTATTACTTCATCAAAAGAAAAATATAAGCACATAAAAATTACATGGGCAAAGGAATTAAAATAATTATAATTAAGTGAAACATTTATTGTTTAGTGTTGCCTCTTCGGGACAAATCTCATTGGTATTAAGGTGTATGCCTTAGCGCCTTGGTGATTGCTCTAAGGTGCCATCTAAGCAAGGCGAAGCGCTCAGCCTGTTTTGCACCTAGCTTTAGGGCTTACGCTAGCCTTTGACAACACTGCAGGTAAAGTGTAATACCAATCAAAATTTAGCACATAGGATCAACCTGCAGAAATTAGAGGACACACCTTTTGACATTACAACAAGAGAGCTTCCATTGGTGACACCAGCAAGAGAACTAATATAATAGTTCTTCTCCCACTGTTCCATAATCCACTCCTGTAATAATGCATTACGATAGCTAATATAGATTAAATATCAGGTTGAAGCAGCAGCGAAGTGCAATAAGAACTATGTTATAACACGCATGGATTTGGCTTCAATACACACAAATTATTATGTGGAAGTATTTGGTAGGGGTACGTGCCGCCTTTTTGGCCAAGTTTTATTGTACTTTGAAAAATATATGCAAGTACCGTACACTAACATCACACTATTTGACATATGTACAATAGCAAATGAAGGATCCATTAGCATAGTGGAATAAACGGAATTCACATTTACCTTGTGCAAGAACAATGGTGATAGCTCATAAACTTGGCTTGTGAAATTAGTTCCAGCATCCATGATAATAGCCCACAAGCCAGAACAAGATGCCACACAACTTATATATAGTCCATCATCGGTCCCTTTCTCCACATGCTCTGCCAACCTTGCATCTGTTACATTATAATGGTACCTAAAAAGAAGCTACATCGCATTACATAGTGCACTCGTGTAAAGAAACTCATGAAGTACATTATCTACAATTACCACCACATACTGAACAGACTAGGACTCTCATCCTTGAAAATCTCTAATTTTCTAGTAACCATATCTAGGCACTTAAAACCGTATAGTGGCAGCCAGTCTTTATCATATTATTTAAAGTTCCATGTGACCTAAATAGCCCAGTAAGTCATATATTTCTCCCAATCATGTTACTTCACACTTCTAGGGCAAATTGTTGTTAAAAGTAGTGAAAACAACCATATTGCTCAAGTTTATGTACCAACTAAATGCAGCACAAGATCATCAAGCTTCTCCACAATGAAATTCATATAAAGATATTCCCGAAATTTTCCAAAGGCAATAAAAACAAAAAATATAGCAGAGAGATAAGTTTATGCAAAGTGATTTTTATTGGAAGTTGAAAGCTAAATTAAACTCATTACACTAAGTCAAGAACAGATGAAGGACGATTCTCAAAATACTACACTCAATCAACTGCGACAAAACAGTGTGCCCCGAAACACTAACTAAATTATCTAGGTTTATAGTTGTTCTTGAAAATCGATAAATGATAATACAACTCTTGGATACATTGACACTATACGAGCAACAGTAGGCTCCTTGATTCTGAAAAGTGTACCAAATTTCCTAATACAACTATCTTTACCTCAGAAAAAGAGGTCCATCTTACGAGTTTACACAACAAGACCGCCCAAGACTCCAAGTGACATAGAAACTACAATATGAACTATTAAAAATCTGCCTCAATTACTTAAAATATATAGCAAGAGCCTAAGCAGCACGTACAAAAAAAAATTAAGGTGGAAAAGATTCCTAATCGCGCAATCTGCAGCACCTTCTGGTTGCTGGATTATCGATATTACAGCCTCTTAATGACTTTTCAGTTTTAAAAAAAAAAAGGCATCTGTGCTGAATAACTTTTCTTTTTTTTTTTTTTGAAGACAGCAATGCTTAGTTCCAAGTACAGCAAAATTTATGCATAAAAACGTCAGTAATTTTTCCAAATACAACAACATACCCAATGTAAACCCACAGGTGGGGTCTAGGGAGGGTAATGTATATGCAGACTTGTGGGGTAAAGAGGTTGTTTCCGATAAAAATTTTCCAAATAACAAACAAATTTAAACGACTTATCAAAACGATATGCATCATCAGCATCTAATCTGCAAATCCAAAAGCAATGACCAGAGTCGTGTTTTAATTCAGAATAAAACATGTCTCCCTGAGCACAGGATCATCAGCCTAAATTAAATTTGCAATAGCAAAATCAATAACCGTCTTTATTCCCCACCACCCATGAGGTGGCTACCCACCCTCCTACTACCAATTTGCATAAAAAAGGGGAATCAAAGAAAATTGTCCAAAGATGTACAATTGAAGATTTTACTACTAAACGAACAACCATTAAAAAAAAAAAATCAATCAGTAAAAGGTACTAACAAGCTGAAACAGATTTGTAAGACTCTCATTGTGCATCATGTGGAGTATTTAGCTAGAAAAGAAGAAGAGATACTTTGAAGAGGAAAAAACAGCATTTATCTGTAGTTAAATCCAATTGTATCCATAGTCTGTTTTGCAAGGAGCATAGGATAGAAAATGTGGAACATCTTTTTTGGACACCATGATGTCAAAGATATAACAAGTTAGGAGTAATTTTCTTTTGTAATGCCTTGCAGTACCCTCTTGGTACTATAACAACATAACTTCTTGGTACTAGCTTAATAAAATTATACTTATACTTACCTTACAAAAGAGAAGGTACTAACACAAAGAAAAATATAGAATATACCGAATAATGTAATTTCAGCACGTAGGACATAATTCAATTGCTTTGCAGAGAAAAGCACATAATATGAAATGAAATCTTCACCTCTGTTTCATGGGCTTTTTGGCGTTGTAAATTGAAATCCACTGTGTTGCAGGAACTCCCATGCGAACCTTCTTTCTAGGCTGCTCTTCATCCTCCTCTTGATTTAATCTCCCCCGCTTTTGGCCAACTTGAAACATCTACAATAATAGCATGATAAGGTTATAGACAGTCAAAATACATAAGCCCGAGTAAATACGCAAAGTTGGTGAGACGTGCAAAACACCACCTTTTGGGCACCATTAGTGTTAATTGGCCTTATTGCAGGATCAGGTCCAAGCAAGCTCCCAAATAAAGAGGTTAACTTTGAATAATTAGGTTCTTCATCAAATTTCAAGTTTATTACTGTATCGAGAAATTCTCTCAGAGGTGGTGGACAGAAGCAGCAAAGCATTTCTGGGGACGTTGACATCTTCTTTTTGCAGACCAAGAATGATTTGTTATCTCCCTATGATGGTCATCAGAACAAAAACTTGTTATTACAGGACGAGCTGGAAGTTGAAAAGAACAACTTGACTCTACTGCAGTTCAAAAATTCGAGAGAAGCTACTACAGATACCTGAAATCCTTGCCATGGCAACCTTCCTCGGTGAAGAAAAATGAGTGTATATGCAAGTGACTCCAGATCATCTCTTCTACTGGCAGTCCTTCCCATGTGCGCATGAGCACTTGCATATCGAACAGTCCCTCTAGAAGTTCATTCACAAAAGGTTGATAAGCAGAACAAGTGGCAGAAACCAAAATTATGGCTAAGGATAACACTACATATAACTGACCTAAACATGTCAGGTCGCTGATCATATACCACATGCGGACCTTTCACAATTTCTCTCCACTTTGTTGCTGTAATTTGGTTGTTAGGAAAACATTAATGGAATACTGAATCTATAATAGCTATGATATTACATTACAGTAAAATAAATGCTCTTACCTAGTCCCAAGTCGACTAGAAACAACCTCTTCTCCTGCAGTGTTGATGGCTGACCAAGCAAAAAGTTCTCTGGCTTTACATCTCCATGCACATAACTGAGGTCGAGAACAACAATCACTAGAAAAGATACTTGGATCCAGCAGGAAAGTTCAAAAGTATTAACATAAATTATGAAACCACCAGCTGGACAACTAGATTGGACATAATAATAGTAGTAGTAACAAGGAGGGAGCATTTCATACCCGTGCGCATGCATTATGTTTAAAATTGTCAGAGATTCAACTGCAATACATGCTACCATTTCTGCAGACATCCTGCAATAGTAGAAAAGCTTAGCGAAGCTCTTACGTTCTATTGCTTGAAGTCCAATTTTACATCTGAATATTCTCTATACAAAGAAAGGTAATGACATGCATGAAAAAAAGAGCCTGCTCAGAAAATAAGCATTAGATACTTACGCCTGCCCAGAGGAATTCCATACATCCCATAAGCTAGGTCCTAGGATGTCCATAACCTGCATAGAACAAATGTGGTCAATAAGTGCATCCTTATGTAATCCCAACACACATAATACACGAACCACTGTCCACATTCTTCAAAATAATCTCAGTAGCAGCACTAACTGCAGGCAAACCAAAGGCTCAATCCAAAACGAGTATCTTATCCAAAAAAATATTTAAAAGAAAGCATCAATCTATCCAAAAGCCTATGCCTATCAAAGAAACTACCTAAGTCACTGTTCAAAAAACCAGTCTTTACTTGTCATTCCTGAAAAGGACACTCAGTAACATACCAACCAGTGAAAAAGAGCACCTGAAGGCCTCCAATGAAACCAAAATAATGCGGGTCAACTACATTAACCTCCCATACAGATTGTCATCATTCAAAAAAACTCCCCCTAGTTCAACATTTCACTGCAGAACCTTCCTTGAGTTCCAAAAATCAACAATTAATTTGACTTTCTGACTCAAAAATCAACTAAGAGCCTGTTTGGATGGGCTTATGCCTATAAGCTGTTTGCAGCTTATAAGCTAAAAAAAATAAGTTGGGGTAGTCTCACTTATTTTTTTTGGCTTATAAGCTGTTTTTAGCTTATAAGCTGCTTTAGATAAGTTAAGTCAATTATTTTTTTGAGCTTATTTTAAGCACAAAATGACTTTAAGCTGGCCAACCAAACACTCAAAAAAGCTGAAAACAGCTTATAAGTAACTTATAAGCAACTTATAAGCCAATCCAAACGGGCTCTAAACCTTTTAAAGCTGTAGTTTGCCAATGTTAATGTTTATGTCAGTTAATATTAATGGCAAAAGCATAATTCTACTGCACATTTAACGGAAAAAAGCATAACTTCACCACACATACCATTACATAATAGTCTCCTACCCTCCCTTTATAATGCACTCTAGGCACTCCATGGCTGCCTCCAACAGTACTGCTCAACAAAACAAGTTTAGTCCAATCAGAATCATATTCCAACATGAGCATCCATTCACTTCAAAAGAGGTCCATATCCATACTTGTAAACTTGCCACTCATTTGGAGGTCCACAGCTACAGCCTTTGCTATTTCTATGCTCAAATTTCAGTGCAACCTGGAGCCAAAAAGATAAACTAGTGAGAGTTAAACCCTTATATTACTTGTGGACAACAAATTGTCTAACATAGAAATGAGGGGGGGAAGGGGAAGGGGACGAGCAAGTACATACCTCAACAGCCCCTTGACCATTTGAAGGTTCATCTCCATCAGAAACACGACGACCCAAAAAGACCTGACCAAAACCACCTTTACCTAACTTCCTTCCAACCTGATAAACTGGCGACATTCCTACTTGCACCTGAAAGTCAAATCCAACCAGAAACAAAAGACAAGTTCACTTTACAGTTTAATCCCTGCTGAATTCATCAAAGTAGAAAATGGTTAACTTTCAATTATAGCAAATCTAAATGCAAGCAATTCAATTCATAAGTGACCTTCATACAAATATGATGCTTCTATATTCACTAATTAGTTTATCGCAATCACGAACTAACTAAAATCAGCACCCTAAAGAATGAGCTCCCAATAAAGTTATACACTTAATCCAGGCCCGGAATCACAGGCTTGTAACTAATATAATAAGAACAAGGAACAAGAGGACGAAATAATACTATGTTTGGATTTTGATGAAAATGATTCCTGATTGAGAAAAGTTTTTCTTTGTCCACTCAGTCCTATAAAAGGACATACTCAATAAAATAACTAACCAGCCTATTCGATACTCACATGTAGGAGGGTTACAATAGGTTGACAGTCATAGTGCAAATAGCCAAACTTTAATGAACCAATGAATACAAATAATTCATTAGATTGCCCCGGCTAGTTACAGAATGAGGCATAGTTAATTAATTTATATTGATTCTCACAACACGTCACATGCCACAACATCAAGATTTATTTGCACCCAAGCTTTTCGTAAATAGGTCAATCAAGTAGGTTAAGAAGTTGGAGATCAAGGTTCCAATATAAAAAAAAAAATGTTAGGTGAATGTCTTCTTACTTGGTACATAGAGTTGCCATGTACCTAGACTGGTAGGAGGTAGCATGTACCAATGGAACAGTTTAATACTCCCTCCGTCCTAATTTATATAACACTATTTCCTTTTTAGTCATTATCAAAAAGAATGACACCTTTCCGTATTTAGTAACACTTTTAACTTTAAACTTCTATTTTACCCTTAATGATTTATAGCCACACATTTGTCCATGGATCGGTTTAGACCACAAGTTTCAAAAGTCTTCATTTCATTCTTAAAACTCCATGCTCAATCAAACGACATCACATAAATTGGGACTGAGGGAGTAATAATAATTAAAATGAGCATGTTTACATTTTGATATGTACAAGAAAACCAAGATATTACAAGCTCAAATCCTCTTTACAACACTACTTACACCCTATGATTGTTGGCTTTAGCATATAAGTTAGCCCAAACACTAATAATAAATGCAAACATGTATACAAGCAGAGACAAAATAAAAGCAACGAAATCGAAAATAACCAACCGTCTTAGGAATAGGCGACGTGTTACCCTCATCTTCATTTCCAGTTCCTTTGTTATTAGCACTTAATCCAGCACTCTCATCCACCATTTCCTCTCTTTTTAAATGTATAATAATATACTCTTAAATCCTTTTTTCTTTTTTCTTTTTTCAGCAACTACTAGTATTCCTTACTCCCAAACTAAACATCATATCTACTTTCACTTAAAATTCAACAAACCCCAATACTCTTAAATTCTTTTTTTTTTCTTTTACCTTAGCAACTACTGGTATTCTTTACTACCAAACTAAACATCATCTCTACTTTCACTTAAATTCAAGAAACCCCAATACACTAATTTGAATTCTTCAACAACTTTTTGATTGAAATACAGCAAAAATTAGAAAATGAATAAATTTGAGGAAAAAAAAAACAAAAGGGATATGGAATTTAGTGAAAGTTAGGGTTTGTTGAACAAATGTACAAAGAAATACTATCAGAAATAAGTGTAGGTGAAAAGGTCGAGATAGAGGCGCGTATTCATTCTTTGTTTGTTTTCTCTTTGGAAATGTTAGTTTTGGTCCACTAACTTTTGTAATTTTGAGTTTGGTCCCTATGGGATGTACGATTCAAAGCACATTGCCCTTAAATATGTTCGGTATGGACGCTTTTTTAAGTGTACTAGTATATATACCCGTGCGATACACAGATCGTTTAAGACAAAAAAAGAGTGGAGAGATATAATAGAAATTTCAAAAATATATTGTTCAAATATCTCTTATTTAGTGTATTAAGCCATTCTATATTTGAAATTTGAATTTCTAATATTAGTCCTTCCATTAAGCTTAGAGAACATATCTTGAAAGTAATCTTCCATAATATATTCTCCCATAATATTCTTTTTCAATACTGGTTTGGATATTCACTAAACAATATGAAAATAATATTTTTTCCTCGCATATTTACTTGAATCTTCATTATTTCTTGCATAATATATACTCTTTCTCATATTATTTGCAATTTCACCAAATTCTTTTCCATGAAATAAACATGTACAAACAAATCTACCACAAATAAAGATTCTTTGATTAAATATTACATTAATTTTTGTCATCAAGTAGGTGAAATCTTGGATCCAACATTTTATTTCCCGCACCCATTGGAATTCCCAAGCACAAAGTAGGAAAATTGAGAATTAGCAAACTTTGTCTAGAACCTAGTTATAAGAGATTAGGCTTGAATAGAATAAACAAAATGGTTCGACGGTCAAAGACATGTTGTCCCCAACGAGGAAAATGACAATCAATAAATCCAAGGACCGTGCATTCATTTCATCTAGATTTAGCTTCTTAATAAGTCCAAGCTCTTTATAATTCTTGCCTTTACATGTAAATCTAAGCATAAATACGTACTTCACTGTTGTCCATAATCTTGATTTATAGTATTGCATTTCTATAGCATTTGAGAAAGGATGAAGGGATAAATGAATTAGAAATCAAATGATCGTTAAGAAACCAAATGTATAAATTAAATTGCCTCAAGATAGCAAAGAGACCCCAGATCGCAAGACATTAACAAATTGAAACTACATTCCATTTCAAAATCAAATTCCAAAAGACTCATAAATATATGAGATGAATGAAAACAGTGATACTTTTTTCGAACATTAAAAAAACATATATTCAAGTTATAGGATCACATATTAATACATGCTATGTACGTGCAATTAGAAATGACTAAACCCTCACCATACTTATACATGCTACATTATCGTTTTTAAAGGAAAGAAGGCAAGATAATTCCTAAATTGTAATATTTATCCTATCTATACATGAATTTAAATTTATTGATTTATTTTCGATACTTTTCTTTCTTCAAATTTATTGTCATGGCTTTTTTGCTCTTGTATTTTTTCAAACATGTTCACTATCATGCTAATTTTTGTTTATCAGCAAATATTTTCATGTTTTCTTTTTCATTTTAGTATAGAAGTCGCTAAGCATTACTATTATTTTACCTTTGGACTTTAATCTAGAACTTACAATTGTAAATATAGCTTTCATAAGATTACGTCTGTCATCTCTTTTTAATTTAATTAACATATAAACTGTGTTTTTAATTTTTAACTTTAGATAAGTAGCAAAGTAGCTTCAAGATAGGGTTAGATTATAAGATTTCCCAACTTATTAATTTTGACTTTATTGATCTAGAATTATTAGCTAGGTAATATTCTCTATTAATTGTTCATGCTTTCTCTTCTTTGTGCCGATGATCTAGACAGTTTGTCTTTTTACAAAAAAAGAAATTAATTGAACTCCATAAAATTGCATAGAATTTCAAAAGAGAAATTTAACTATTAAGAAATTGTAAGGAACCTGCTCCATAGCAAATGTGTCTGCTTTAATGGCTGACTAAGGCATGAAGTAAGTACACAATTCTTCTCTTTTACTCCATGAGCCACCTTCTAGTTCTGTTGTGTCATTGTTGAGTATAGTCAACCACTACCACCATTAAAATGTATTTGACTTTAGTTCGTGCACCTAATTCATTCAAAAGTTAAATGATGTCACAAGAGAAAAAACATGTCAATCAACATTAAGCAAGAATATGAAAAGAAGCATATCATAGATATAAATATGAAACCTTAATTCATCCTAATACAATAAAGAAAAGTAAAAGGAGATTAAAAGCTTTCAAGAAAAAAATAATAGATAATAAGTGACATAAAAATACTCATGGCTAATAAATTAAGCAAACCTTCCAAGGAAAGAGAGAAACTATGCAATATCACCAAAAGATAATCTATAATGTAATTTAACGATCATTCTCATGTGGAAACATACAAAAATAAACAATTTATGACGTTGTATATGATACCACAAATTTTAACAACATTCATATTGAACTTCTGGACCTAATTATGAGAGCGTAAATGCCAGCAATGGTGGGGGCATGCGGCTAGGAAGAACAATGTCCCTCATGCTAGGGTTTCATTAATTTATACAATTGTTTTTCAACACAAAATTCAAATTGAAGATAAGTGGATAATGATAAAGAAGTAAAAAGATATTTATGTTTCAATTCAAATTGTAACAAAATTTAATTTTAAACTCAAATTCATATTGTAGATAAGCAAGGTAATCACAAAAGAATTTAAAAAGATATATATGAATATGGGTCAATTCAAATTTAATTTGAATACGAATTAGTATGTACATAGTATTTTAAAAATATGTAAATCCTTATCTTTGAAAGAATGAAGATGCATAATAACCTAATCTGCATTAATCTTCTTTATGCGGAAATTCGTAAACCTTTACCGACTTTTATCTTTATGAAATTATTTTTAAATTCAAATTAATAAATGAATCATTATCTTCAAATTCAATATTATTAATTTAAACTTATTTTCAGTAATTAAGCATCATTTGCTTATTCATGTATATGTACATATAAAAGTGTACGGATAACTACTACACTTAAATAATATTAAAAAATCTAATGGATATACAGACTCTTATATATAAAAATATATTTAAGTTTTCATTACTTATAATGATAAACTTAGTATAGTTTCCTTCCACCAAATTAGGCTAATCTCTAGGTTTTAAATTTTGAATATAGATTTATTATATTTATCTTTAAATGTCCTTTATTAAGTTAGTATTAAATTGATTAATTTTAAGTTATTACATAACTTAGATGACATTGTCTTAAAATTGCCAAGTGGCTTGTTATTAGCTTGCCACTTGGCTTAACCACATTGCTTGTACCTCTCCTTTTTTATAAATATAGATATTACCATAAAATTGTGGAGTAGCAAACATAACGTATGAGTAATTAAATGGTGGATCGGTTAATAATTCTAAAAACTTGTGAATATGTATAAACAAAGGGATCAAAGACATTTTAAATAATTGATACAAAAATAGCAATGGCACTATACACCCGAAATAATAAAAATTGAAGTTGTTCACAGGTTATGCCTATGAGGTATGACTTTATATATAATCTTTATTCTACATGACATTAAGTTATTCACAAGTTATGATAGATTGCTACGAATCATGTCGGGTAGGTCATAACTTTATTATACATATCTTTAATTTGTTTGCATGTCATTTTACATTGACAAACTTGTAAGATGTGTGATGTCAGACATGGAGTATGATTTTAAGTACAATTGTTATTATATTTATTTTTAAATTATTCGCAAGTGATGTTCGACTGACAAATTTACATTATTCACAAGTCATGATGGATTATATATGACATTAAGTCTTCATTTTACCTATCTTGAAAATGTTAAGTCATATCGAATAGGCAAAATTAATATATGTTGTTTACTTGTTCATAACTTTTGCGGGATTGGTGGTTTGATGGATATAAAGAGAAGATAGCACAAAATGTAAGGGCTTAAATTGATGAAAACGTTCACTATATTTTAACTAAGTTGTTGCATATTTGTAGTTAAGAACTTAATTGGATCAAATATGTCCTTAATGTATGTGTGGAGGTTCATAATTGGCCCCAATTGGTCTTCTAATTATGCTCGATTAGGTTTCGTATGAAATAAGAGCATATTTTGCCAGATTAAGTGACTTTAAATGCATACTTGAAAGCCATTTCGATCTTTTTTCCTTCAATTACAAGTAGGTATGTTTTTTTAAAATAAAGATATATAAACATGCCCTCAAACCTGCCACAGTTTGCAGGTATGCCTTCTAACTTTAGGTTTGCATAAATAGGCACCTCGACTTATCTCCATTTTGTCAATTGAACACTTCAACTTACAAAATGATCATCTAGACACTTCCAAATTTATGTGTCACGTTAACATTTGTGTTTTTACATGTTCAACTTTATACAAGTTGTGGTGCCTACTTATACACACCCAAAGTTAGAGGGCATATTTGACAGTTGAGACCAAGTTTGAGGACCCTGTTTACATATTTTGCCTAAAATAAATTAAGACAACTTTTAATCATTTATTTACATCACAATTTGCATATTTTTTTTGGGAGTATTTTACCTATTGGAATATTTTTAATTTCCTTAAAAAAAATGTTTCCCTCAATGAACAAATCTATATATATCGAGCCGGAGAAAAGGACATAAATGGTCTCTTAACTATGAGAGTAGGTTCAAAATAGTCCCTTAACTATGCACTTAACAATTTTGTTCCTTTAAGTTTACAACAAGTTAATAAAAATGGTCCCTCAACTATGAGGGTTGGTTAAAAATAGTCCCTTAAGTATGCGCTTAACAGTTTTGGTCCTTTAAGTTGGCCAAAAGTTAACACTTTTAATCTCTGACAAAATATTCATCGAACTCTGTCTGTTAGATTTAATGAGAACTATGAAAAAAAGGAACGAGAACTCACATTTAGAGGTACACATTACTAAAAAAAAGTCATCTAGTGATTCTTTAAAAAAAAAAAAACCCGCACAATTTTCCTCGAAAATAACCGACGGACGTCTGTTGGTTTTCGTAAAAAATAATAAAAACTAAAAAAAATTAAAAAAAAGTGTCCCTTGATTTTATCCATCGATTTTCGTCCATCGTTTTTTCGCTTGTTTTTAGTAGTGTCAATTTTTGTAATTTTTGCTATTTCTAATTTATTTATAAGGTCTGGTGTATTTTACTTAACCGATAGACTCTCTCAGTTTTAATCGACATAGTCCTCGGTCTTTGTGTTCCGAGACACAATTTTCTAACATTATCAAGGATGTTGTTTTTTTCCTTGGTTATTCCCTGTAACCGACTGGCATCCGTTGGTTTTATCCCGAGATATTTGACATTTTCTTTAGTAATATGTACCACTAAATGTGAGTTCTCACTAATTTTTTCATAATTCTCGTCAAATTTGAAAAATAGAGTTCGATGAATATTTTGTCGGAGACTAAAAATGTTAGCTTTTTGCCAACTTAAAGGAACAAAACTGTTAAGTGCATACTTAAAGAGACTAGTTTTAACCAATCCGCATAGCGGAGGAACCATTTTTATTAACTTATGACAAACTTAAATGACGAAAACTGATAAGTTAAAGGGACTATTTTGAACAGACGCTCATAGTTAGAACCATTTACTATCGAGCGAGGCCCATGCCATTTGCAGAACACCGTCGAACCGAAACAAAATTTCACTGCAAAAAATTGAAATCGAAAATCCAATCTTTAATTGTTAGGGTTTTATTTTAGTTGCGATTTGGAAGGTTAAGAAATGGGGGAACTGAAGATGTCTTTGCCAACTTTGTTCGAACAAGCTCGAAATATTCATACTATTGCATCCGAATCCACCCTTGATCAGGTTATTTTTTACTACTGGTGGGTTCAATTTATTTGTCTTACTTTCTTTTTATGGCAAATCTTTAATTCCAACTTTAATAGTACAAGATTAAAGGGCATTTTGATATATTCTACATATCTTTACTTTCTTAAGCTCTGTGTCAAGTTAAAACTAGACAAACAAATTGAAACAAATCCAGTATATTAGCAGTAATTGCAGTTGCACACACTTTGTCGAACTCGAACTATTTATTTGTGGACAAAAGGGTATGTGTGTATCTAAAGAATGAATTTTGTGCCATTTTTTTTTTAATAGAGGAATACTACTAAAATAATGATTGTTTTTGTTCCTTATGATTTTGTTAGTATTTTTTTTTTTTTGGATGATTTTGTTAGTATTTGTAGTATAGGCGGATCCAGCATACTAGCAGTAATTGCACTTGCAGACTCTATCTCGAACTCGAACTGTATATTTGTGGATAAAAGCATATCTATGCATCCAAAGAATGAATTTTGTGCCATTTTCCCTTCGTTTATAGCGTAATACTACTAAAAGAATGATCTCTGTTTTTTTTTTTAAACTGTTACCTTCTCAAAAAAAAAAAAGAATGATCTTTGTTTTTGTATATTTTATAGTATTTGTATTAGAGGTGGATCCAACATACTAGCAGTAATTGCACTTTGGACACACTTTGTCTAGCTCGAACCATATATTTGTAGACAAAAATGAATTTTGTGTCTTTTTGAGAAAGTTAAGGATTTTATAAACAGAGCTCAAAGATTGTGCCAAAAAATAAATGCAAACACAGTTCCTTTAAACACTAATGTAGGAAGTTGAGAAAATTTAACAAGTTAAGCACCAGTAAACTTTTGTTTTTTATTGCGGAATGCTACTAAAAGAATGATCTTATAGTATTTGTATTTGAGGTGGATCCAACGTACTAGCACTAATTGCACTTCCATACGCTATGTCGAGCTTGAACTATATCTTTGTAGACAAAAGCATATATATATATATATGTGTGTGTGTGTGTGTGTGTGTGTGTCCAAAGAATGAATTTTGTGCCATTTTTCCTTCTTTGATAGCGGAATGCTACTAAATGAATGATTTTTTTTTCCGTATGATTTTATTAGTATTTGTATTAGAGGTGGATCCACCATAGCAGCAGTAATTGCACTTGCACACTCTTTGTCGAGCTTGAACTATATATTTGTAGACAAAAGCATATGTGTGTATCTAAAGAATGAATTTTGTGTCTTTTTGAGAAGGTTAAGGATTTTATAAACAGAGCTCAGAGATTGTGCAAAAAATTACATACAGACACAGCTCCTTTACACATTACTGTAGGAAGCTTCGAAAATCTAACATGAATTTTAACGTATTTGTATCTGTGGCAGATCTAGCATAGAGGCAGCGGTTGCACTTTCACACAAACACATAGTATTTAGAGATATATCCATATGTATTTATCAGACTGTGCACTTACTGGTTTCAATTTTGGCACAAAATAATGTATTTGTATCAGCATAGCGGCTGTGGTTGCACTTGCACTTACTCTCTCGAGCTTGGAGAGAGAGTGTGTGTGTATATATATATATTTGACAGAACTTTTGGAGCTATATGTGTATATAGTAGGTTGTGCATCTGCTAGTTGAGTCACGTCTAATTTGTTTTGTGCTGGTTGTGGATGCTAGGACCTTGTCAGGAAAGGTTGTGAGCTTTTGAGACAGTGCGAGGAAATGGTCAGTAAATTAGGGTTGTTCTCGCTCAATGAGACAAAAGATGATATCAGCACTGCTAATCTGAAATATATCCTGGTAAGTAGTTTCCATAAGTAAATATTCCTCTCGTAGTCGATAATTTATCATATTAGCTTCGTTTGGTATCCTCAGTGGTTGGATGGAAAAGTTGGATTCCCTTCCCTAATTTATTTTATTCTAATTGGAAGAAAAGAGCTACTGCTTTCCTTTTTGGTAATTGTATCCAATTATTAAGTAGAAGACTGGATGACCTATGTGCATTCATTTTTGGTTGGAGACATTGTTTTAGTAGTTATGAAAGCAAATATGTTATCCTATTATTGACTTTGCTGTCCCTTTTTGTGGAAAATTGTTATTGCTATTGTTGTCATTTAGTGCATGAATTAGTTTTATTCTATCTTATTTCATATTTTGGTAGTATAGGTAATATCGTTACAAGACTTTTTTTTTTTTGAAGTAATTGATTCTATTCAAGGCATCCAGAAGATGCAAAGTAGTTACAAAAGATTGAGCACAAGAATGTCAGCTCTAGTACATAACTAGAGAGCAAACAAAATCTAAAAGGCTATCAGGGGAATAAAAAGGCCCACCTATGTAAATAAAAAAGACATTTAGCTTTGAGCATAGTTTGACTAGTTGAAAGACCATCAAAGCATCTACTATTCCTTTCATTCCATATAGTCCAAAATATGGCAGCTGGTATCATCTTCCAAATCTTCTTGATGGTGTCGTCAACTTTCCATTGGCTCCAGCTTTCAAAAACTTCGCTGATAGTGTTTGGCATTACCCATTTGAGTCAAAAAAAGGTGAGGAACATATGCCATAGATCTGTTGCAGCTGAGCACTGCAGGAAAAGATGGCTGTGGGTTTCTGATTCTCTATTACACATGTAGCACCTGTTCACCATCTGAAATGTCCTCCTTGCCAGATTGTCCCGTGTTAGGCAGTCTCATTTACTGTTGTCCAACTGAAGCAAACAACTTCGAATGGGAGTTTGACCTTCCAGATTAGCTTCCTAGGCCAGTTGTCAGTGATGGCATTCTGCACCATTTCCAACTTGTACGCTGCCTTCACTGTGAACTTGCCCCCATCTGAGTGACCCCAACAAAACTGATCTGTTGCATTGTCATTGCTTGTGAATCCATTGAGAGTTTGTAAGAGTGTGAACAAATCCTCTAATTCCCAGTCTTGCAAGTTTCTTCTGAAGGTTAGATTCCAGAAATTCTCATCTCTATATTGCTATACTGTTGCATCTGGCTCCCTAGCTATTTGGAACAAGGCAAGGAAATCACTCTTTGGAGGGGTGTTTCCCAGCCACCTGTCCTTCCAAACCAGATGATGATTTTGTGAGAATTCACCCCAAAGTCTGCTTATGCTCTTCCACACTCTTACTCCATGTGTGCCAGTTACCTGTTTAGTACACCAATGATTTTGGAATCCATGTTTAGCCCTGACCACTTCTTTCCATAGGCTCTGGTCCTCTTGTGTGTATCTCCACAACCACTTCATTAGCAGGCATTTATTGTGCTTTGCTGGTCCTTGATGCCTAATCCTCCTTGGTGTTTTGGCAACATCACAGTATCCCAATTGACTAGATGAAATTTGTGCTCAGTGCTGTTTCCTTACCAAAGAAAATTCCCTCTGATTTGATCTAGTTGCTCCAGAACTTTACTCGGTATAGGAAAAAGTGACATGGAATAGGTTGAAATGCTGCTGAGCACACTGTTGATTAGGGTCAGTCTACCACCCATTGAAAGGTAATTTATTTGCCAGGATGGAAGCTTCTTCTCAAACTTTTCTATGATTCCACTCCAAATGTTGAGGATTTGAATTTAGCCCCAAGAGGAAGACCTAGGTAAGTGGTTGGGAAAGATCCAATATTGCAACCTAGAATCTCTGCCATTTCCTCCAAATTGTTCACCACATTAACAGGGTACATGATGCTTTTCAGCATGTTAATGTGGAGACCTGAAAGAGCTTCAAAAATAAACAGAGTTAGATTCAAAAAGAGCACCTGATTCCTGTCTGCCCCACAGAAAATCAGTGTGTCATCTGCATAGAGCAAATGAGAGATGCTAACAGGATTGACTCTTCCCACATCAAAATCGTTGATCCATTGCAACTGCTTGGCCTTGTCAAGGATTCTACTTAACCCCTCCGTTGCTAAAATAAAGAGGAAAGGTGAGAGTGGATCTCCCTGCCTTAGTCCTCTTTGAGGTGAGAAAAAACCAACTGGACTACTATTTATGAGAATGGAATACTTCACTATTGAGGTATTGAACTTGATCCATTTTATCCATCTTTCACCAAAATCCATCTACCTGAGGATGGAAATGAGATAGGACCAGTTCAATTTATCAAAAGCTTTTTCAACATCCAGTTTGCATAGTAAACCAGCACCTCCTTGTTTCATCTGCCAGTCAAGTACTTCGTTTGTAATTAAAGATGCATTCTGTTGATTTAAAACAAGCTTCTCCATAACCTTCTTTAACCTTTCTGTCAGAACCTTTGCTATAATTTTGTAAACACTTCCAATCAAGCTGATTGGCCTGTAATCCCTGAGTTCCACTGCCCCTTTCTTTTTAGGGATTAGAGCAATGAAAGATGCATTGAAGGATCTCACCATCCAGCAATGTTGGTGATAATGGTTCATGGCTGCAATGAAGTCCAGCTTGATGAAATCCCATGCCTTCTGAAAGAATGCCATTGTATATCCATTAGGACCAAGTGCTTTGTCAGGAGCACTAGAGTCAATGGCTGCTTTGATTTCTTCCTCCCCAAAAGGTTGCTCCAAATCTTTCTTTTCCTCTTTCAGAAATGGTGTTAATGGTCTCAAAGCTAACAGTTGGTCTCCAACCTTCATGTTCTGTGTACAAGTTCTCAAAGAAGTCCAGTGTCTTCTTTTTTATTTGCTTCTTGTCTCCTATGATGGCATTTTCCACCATAAGCCTGTCCATACAGTTGCGTCTCCTGTTTGAGCTAGCAATCTTATGAAAGATCTTGTTTGAGTTAGCAATCTTGTGAAAGAATTTAGTATTCGTATCTCCTTCTTTAAGCCAAAGGCATCTTGACTTCGGCCTCCATGAAATCTCCTCTGCTTTTGCCAATTGTTGGATTTGTATCCTCAAATTAATCATTTGGTTAGCCTCTATATGATTCATTTGCCTTCCTTCTGTAGACTGCTCAAGAGCTGTTAAATCTTCCAATGCTTTGGACTTTCTGGTTTCCACCTTACCAAACTCCAATTTGTTCCAGTTGGCGATATCTTTTTTCAGGCATTAGCATAAAATCAGCCCTGCCATTGAAGCTATAACTTTGCCACCAGTTCTTCATTTTTTCTATAAATCCATCAGCTTGCAGCCACATATTCTCAAATTTGAAGTATGAAGGAGTTGCATCCCAGTCCCTATTCTCCGATAGTGTTGGCCTGTGATCAGAAATCACCCTAGGCATTGCTATTTGCTTCACTACTCTGAATGTGTCATTCCATTCTTGTGAGATTAGGAATCTGTCAATCCTGGAAGCTTGTAATCTATTCTCCCCTAATTCGTAATCAGTTTTCTGGTTAGTAAAATTCGCCGTAGAAGTCAAATAATGAGGCAAAATGGATAGAAGATTTATATAAAAGTTGCAACTAGTTTTGGATTAAGGCATAGTTAATTGAATGTGTAATTGACTGACTGATTAAAAGTTGCAGCAACAATGCATGTCAAAAGGTTCTATAGTAAAGTGTGTTGTTGTGTTCTCTAAAACCGAGTCCAGACACGCATATTTTTTATTTTATTATTTTTTTTGGGTCCAAACAACAACTATCACTTCTTCAATTCCAAACTGGTTAGGTTCAGCTATATGAACCCTAAATACTCAATCCACTCCATTTGGACCAGTGTTATCAAAGGCGCGCTTAAGCCCTGAAGCGAGGCTCAAAACATGTTAAGCGCTTCGCCTCGCTTTATGTGCGCTTCAGTGTCGTCATCAAGGCTCTAAGACATACTTTTCCTTGCCAATGAGCCTCTCTTGAGGAGGTGACACTAGATGATTGATATTTCACTTTATCTTAATATTTTTACAATTTCTTTGTCCATATATTTGTTATTCATGCTTATTATTATTAATCTTGGACTGAACATATATATATATATTTGTATTTTTACACCATTGCGCTTTTTTTCATTAAAGCCCACGCTTTATATGCGCTTCGCGCTTAAAGCCCCAGCTGACCTTAGAGTTTTTTTCGCGCTTTTCGCTTTTGATAACACTGATTTGGACTAGTTTCACCCAAATATTGTAATCAGGACAAATTAGAGATTTTCACTCAAGGGTGTCTAGACATGGTGTCTAGACATTCTTAAAAAAAGAAAAATACAGAGGATATCTATATTTTATTGTTTTTCAACCAAGCTAGGAACACAAATTTTATCCATCTATACATAGCCTTATAAAGTCCTAACTCCTAAATGATAAGCGGTTTCAACTTCCTGAGCAACCGTATGAATGCCTTATTGTCAAGCATCATATTTTTGGTTTCTTTATTTTTATTCTGCTATATTTTCCACTGAGGATCTTTCCCTTCATCTCATCTTATCAGATCTAGTTTTTTGTTGTTGCAAACAAAAAAGGATTTGATTCTTGAGCATGCTAGAGATGTTTAATATGAAATTAAATTTTGATTCTTGAGCATGCTAGAGATGTTTAATATGAAATTAAATCCTATTTCAGGCAGTTGATTGGCGTTCAAACATGGGAAGAATACGTAATGAGCAAGCTAGATATGTGTAGTAATTAGCATCAAGTTCATGCACATCTATGACTTTGGGGAATAACTAGAAAGAATTGACTTTGTCAATAAGTAGTAGACCTTGAAAACTCATGACGCATGGATATCTCTCAATAGAAGAGAAACTTGGTATGTGGAAGCTAATGTTCGATTGTGTCAGGGTGCCTTACTATCTTGCCGAGCTAGCAGAAAAAATTGCAGAAGATGACAGGATAAAAGTACTTAAGACTTCACAGGCCAAGTTAAAGGTAAAATTGTTGTGAGCTTATAACATGCAATACCTTTATGTTTTAAGCCAAAAGGGAGGATGAATGTTTAGTGACATCTTCTCATTTAATTTTGGCAATTTCTCTAGGAATTCATTTCTTTTTGTGAGACAATGGAGCTTGTTCCTGAAGAGGAGATGGAGACATCTAAACAAGGGGGAGCTGATACTGCTCTAGATCGTAGAGCTAAGAAGGTAGGTGGGAATCGACTTTCAGTTGGAATTGCTGTCTGTGAATGTTACTATTAGGTTTCTTTCTTTTCATTCTCGTTCTTGGATGGATAATTAATTTACTTAATGCATAATGTTATGAAAGATTGCTCGGTTCAAACGCCAAAGAGCTGCTGAGTCAAAACTACTTGAATTGAAGGAGCGGAAGGAGCGTCGTGGGCGATCAACTAAAGCATCTGCACTGTCTACTCCTGTCGAGACTGGAGATGATGATGTGTTGGATGATGATGGCGAAGAAGAACGGGAGGTTAGAAAACATTCCTGTTTATGTCATGTGCATGAGCACTGTCACATCTTCTTTATATGTTTGTTTTATTCTATGTTGCAACTTCTATCACATTGCCTGCTTTTTTATGCCAAGTCATGCATACTGTTCATGTGACTAATCAGAGACTTCGAGAAACTGGTTAGTCATAAGATAAAGGATCTCATATAAGTTTGAGAATGTTGCTCACTATAAAGTAGTCATTTGGCTATGCTCTCTTCTTATTTTATAGCTGTTGTAAGTGGTGGTCATATACTGGTGTTTGCTGATTCGGTATTCATGGATTGTTGGTGTGCATTTGCATAGGCATTCATCTTTTTCATCTTGGGTTTGCCTGCAAGAAGAGCCTATGATCACAATTCGATTCTAATATCCTCAAAGAATTTTCTGAAGAATCCATGATGCAACCTACCACATTTTGTATGTGATTTCTTTAAGAAATAATGATTTATCCTATAGATGTCATTTAACGTGTTCAATTCAACTACCTAAAATACATATTTCCAGTTTGTAATGTAAAATTTGCTGTTGCCTTCTTTTGGTTATTTAAACTCAGACTTTGGTTGCCACTTCCATAAAGTATCTGATTATTGGGAACTATTGACATCACATGCATGGCTTACAACCATCTCCTTGGCCCTCAGTAAGGTTAGCCCAGATATTCTGAGTTTGTGGCAGTACTTTTACTTTTTATTTCTTTTGTATGTCCATTACCTTTCCTTTATCATCCTTCAACTGCCCTACAGGCTTTGATCTGCTTGAAATGCTGAACAAAGAGGAAGAAATGCTATCTGCTATTAAGGAAAAGCAGCTTTATTATTAAACCAACTTATTAGGTTGATTGGCATTCTTCTTAGGGTTTGTTTGTAATTGTGATGTGTTAGCCTCTGTTCTGTAATAACAACTTGAATTTATGTGTTCAACCTGCGTTTTCAGCTTGAAATAACATTAATTGCAACGCTGTTCTTTTCCAACTCTGAACTTTCTGACTTAATACGGTGCCATTTTAGGACAGACTCTAGTATTGTTGTCTATCTTATATTTTTGCATCATGGCATGCTACTTGTGCAGGACGGGGAGAGAGAATTTTCTCAGCTGATACTTGATGAACGCACCAAAGTAGTAGAAACTTGGCACCGTGATGCTGCTGCTCGAGCCCACTACACAAAACCTGCAGTACCTATCACCTGTGCTACTTTCGCTCAAGATGTCATAGAGGGAAGGGCTCAGGTTTCACAGGCGCATGAACATAAACACCAACCCTTAATTTTTGGACCAGCAAGTCTTGTTGGTAGGAACCCAACAAGCGAACGGGAAAAAATAGCAGCACAGGTTTTTCAGCCTCATTATAGCTACTTTCTTTTTAACCAACAACTAACATGCCCAGTGATCTGAAGTAGCAAAATAAATAAATAAGTTCCGAGGAACTCAATCATAACATCTTCATTTCAAAACTCTAGATTACCAACCATGAGCATAGAGGAAGCTGGACTAACGGAGATGAACATGATGAACGAATGGCAAGAGAGGACTGTGAAATTCATGGAAGAAGCAAATTCTTCATGGCACAGGGATGCCCCAAAGTCAAGGCCAGGTGAAGAGGATGAAGAAGATGATGACGCTGCTCAAGACAAGGCAAGAGCATGGGATGACTGGAAAGATGATAACCCCCGTGGTGCTGGCAACAAGAAACTCACTCCTTGTGGTTAAGGAAGCAGTTGTTGCGGAGCTGGAGTATCCAATACAGTTAAGTGCTGCAATATTTGAAGAAGCCATTCTGAACTAGACTTCCTGTTAGTTGTCCCATTTAAGATAAGACAACAATGACAAGAACATTAAAGAAATGAATGTTTCATTCAGTTACTGAGTGTGAATGAACCTCGTTGAACAACATGTTCGTCGCGCAGTGGTCAACAAAACTGGTAGCCTAAAACCAAAATATATCATAAGACACAAAAAAAGCATACATGTCTTTGATCTAGTGGTGAGAGTGCAACATGATGTATGAATTAGGCGCACGTCATGGTATTGAACTCTAACCTAGTACAACGTTTGTATATGGTATTAAGTGAAAATGGTAAAGGAGTGGACCCATATTCATCTAGTTTTGCCTAAAGGATTTCTTAGTTAAAAAAGATGAGACACAAAAGAACTTGCTTTCGGATGTATGAATCAATAAAATGTGACGATATCTTCGATGGGAGCACATACTTTTGAATTAGGAACCTGCTCGTGGGAAGATCTAATGTCTCTGCTTGATGTTTTCAAGGCACTTCTTCCAATTAGAGTATAGATCAATATCATTGCTATAAAATGATTATATTTGGACGTGAAGAATTTTGCCAACAAAGTTATACTACACAATAGACCTTAGCAAATCTGAACTTCCATGTTACAACATTTAGATGGCGAGATTAGCATTATTTCTCAATCATGTCAAAAAGCAATATGGGTTCTTCACCTGCACAATTTATTTGTAGTATTGGTGAGTGTCATGTATTATCTTCGCGTTCCAAGTTGAATAAACAATATTGTTCTAAGAAGTTGAAAATTGATGGATTCAAGTCGCTAGCTACAAAGGCATCAGCAGTATTTACATTTGATTTTGGAATTTATTTTAGATCACAAGCCAATTCATGTTGCAGCAACTTGTATTGGAAAAGTGCAAAAGAGCCCCGTAACGCTTGTGACCGCCATAAAAAAATAAACTAGTTAGATATCTTTCACAACCTAGTTCCACCTTAAATGCTATTGCTTCCCTTGTATTTGATCACAATTCAGAGATTTCTCAGTAAATGTATCAATGTATTTCATGGTATTAAGAAAAGTAAATACGTGATCTACATAAACGCTTGCATGCAAAAAGAGCATCCCCTCGCCAGATCATCATTCTCATCCACCTTTTCTTGCTCCTTTCCGTTTACAACAAGCTTGTAAATCCAATCCTAATTATCGGGCCAACTAATTTCTCTGAGCTTATCAAGTAGACTTCCTTGTCGTATGCGGCGTTTTTTGAAGGTTCAGTCAATTTCACAACTTCTCCGTCTTCTCATTCTGATATAGGCTTGGAATCCTCATGATTAGCATTCATTTCCCCGTCCAACGTCATTTGTTAACGATAACCTTAGCGGACAGAAAGATTGTAGCATAAGCGATCAATTTAATATTAAGTGAAAGAGCCACACTACAATGATAAAATTTTCATCTTTTGCAAATTGTAACTTAACGAAACAGAAAAAAGAATTGTCATTTAAGGTCTGATTTTTCCCCCCCTTTTTTTAGACAGACATGTTTAGATCATTGGTTTGTGATACTCGCAGGACAACATCCTATCTCCTCCTAACTTATTGTCAGTTGGAAACAAATACTACTTAGTATAACTTGCAAAACATCACAACCCAATACACAAAAACTTGTACTTTTACCACTGCAAAACAAAGGGAAAAAAGGTTATTATCTAGGAAGCAATTCATAATAGGAAAAGTCACAAGCTTTTTGTTGTAGGAGATGACAAAAACATCACAACCCCAATTATATTATTTGAATTTTACCAAATAATTGGAAAAAGAGTTTATCGCAAGGGAAGAAAATTCTAACTTCTACAACATCAAACCCCCATAATATCTTTTTATACAATGGTGATAGTGGCGGATTCAGGATTTTAACTCAGGGGATTCGGAAAAAACATCTAAAGTTAAATATAATAAATAATGTTGTGCCTAGGAATCGAACCTAAGACACTAAAGACAATTTTGAATACCTTGGACCGCTTGATCTAACCTTATGAATTTGTTCAGGATATTCAAAAGTTAATATATGTACATAGACACAGAAAATCTACCCTATATATACAATGTAAGTTTTGCCTAGGGTGAACACCCTCCCCACCCTCTAAATCCGCCCCTGGATGGTGGTGTCCGGGCCAGCTTGTGCACCCCTCGATTATTTTCCCCACCAAAGCTTGGTGGATGGGAAGAAATCAAGTATTTTTTGCCTCCGATCACTAGGCTACATCCTTAGTTGCAACATCGAGGCTTATCAACTAGGAAGCAAATACTAACTCGTAAAACTCACAAAATTTGTGCAATAGGAGAAGACAAAACACATCAAACGCAAAATATAATTTTTTTAACCTTTAAAAAGAATGGGTAGAAGAGCTTATCAGTTGAAAAGCTAATAGTAGTACAAATATTTTAATTTATACATGCACTTTCTTTTTTTAATTTGTCCGGAAAAATGATAAACTTTGAATATTTAGAATAATTTAATTTTCAACTTCTTATTTTAAGTTAGACAAAATTACTTATAATCATGCAAATATTTATTATTTATTTTGAGTCAGAATTCTCAATCCAATGTTACTAAAAGAACGAATCATATAGTCATCAAATAACTTTTCTATTCCGTATTTTTCTTTGTTACATTATCGTCGCTTTATGAAAATTGCAACTATCAACTTGAATCCCAATGGGCCCTTCAGGGACATCTGATTATAAAATTAAAAAAAAAAACAAAAAAAAAACTTGAATCCCAATGTATAATTTTTTTAAATATCAGATATGACATTGTATACTCTTAGATAAAACTAGTTTCTCGACACATGCGTTGCATGTGTATGCCAAGCGATCTAATATATGTTAACAAATAGTGGAGGGATGAAAGTGCTAAAGATCAAGGCTAAATATATACACATACATACATAAGAGAAAATACATACATAAGAGACTATATATTGAAATATCAATTAAACTAAATTTTCAAAAAATATATATTCAAGGTTAAAGCAATTGAGCTTTATATTATTTTTGGGGTTGTTGGCGAGTCTCTTTGTATGTGTTGTCCGGAAAGAGGAGGACTCAATGATTATTCGTTTGCCAGAACCAGAAGTAAAAGTTTGGTAGATAGCAGGGGATCCCGTAAAAACTTCTTTCGAGGAAAGGGCTAGACCGGGTCATTTCTCAAGAACAATAGCTAAAGGGCCTAAGGTGCAATATATTTTAACCTAGGTATGTAGACTGCCAAAGTGAAAGAAAAAGCTACATTTCAACTTCGATGATAAATCTGTAGACTAGCATATCTCTCATCCACAAAGTGAACTTGTAAGTGCAATATGCAAATATGGAGGAAAAAAAATCCACTTTAAAAGTTACTTAGCTTCACGTGCACGAATTTAAGAAAGAGAGAAGAAGCTTGAACTAACACAATTAAGCTCTACATACGGTCACACAACTTCTATTTATTCAATTTCACTTGATATAATTCATATAATTGTCTTCAACAGTTTTACAGATGAATATTACTCATCCGTCAAAATAGTTCGCTGACAATTAGAGGTTGCAACATCTATATCATGTAAATTATATTTCTACAATTAAAAAGCAGATAATACAAAAAGATACACTAAAAGAAAGTTCATAAAATTAAAAAATAAAAGACAGATTACATCAAAATTAAAGGTGAAAGAAGAAGAAGATATATTTGTTTCAGTGCCCAACAATAATGGCTAAAAGTTCATCATATCACTTGGATGGATCAAACTGCAAATGGATGAAGCCAGCATGTCATCACAAGACTTTTTTCCTATGTATGGATCTCCACCTGTGCTCAATTTACTCATTTTCTCCTTATTCTTTCACCATTTTTTCCCTTTAGTTGCTGCCTTCTTTGTTGTCCCCTCATTTGTATTTGTAGCTTTTGTTTTTCATTTCCGATGTTAGTATCCATCTTTATAAGATGGTTGTTAAATAGCAGTAGGAAGCAACTGTTCAGATTCATATTTTAATTCTTAATCTGATTCATAAATAACAGTTGAGAATGACTATTCAAATTCAAATTCATTGACAGGAGGTTCAAATATTTATTGGTTTGTAAAGGAATAATATGAAGATTCATGAATTTACTCTAGCTAGTAATTATGATTAATACAAAGAATACTAACTGCATTAGACATTATATGTGATATATTCAAGAGACTTTATGGCGGCTAATTCATTGTACAATGCTAAAAAGAAAAAAAGTATGTTTACACTATTGTACAAAATTATTATAGGAGTAATGATTGGTTGAAGGCTAAAAAAGTTGTTTAATATTTTATGGGCATTTCGGTAATCCAACTTTCAACTTGGGGGGCTTCCCACTTTTAAATTAGTATGATGATGATTTTGGCTCCGCTACCAAACATATGAACGGAAGTTTATACTATTTTACTGATTTTCAATCTCTCACCAAAATTAGTAGTATATATAATGAACATTACTATAATTTACTGATTTTTGAATGCTTATGCTTTTACCAGTTTCATAAGAATCATATTTCCATCCTTTCCACAAAAAGACTTGTTTATTGACTTAAAATATCTCATTCATTTGGAACCTTCCTTTATTTCTTCTTTTTCTCCACTAAAATTGCTACATTGGATATAGAAATAGGAAGCAACCAGTTGCCTAAAAGTCACGGCGATCAAATTAGGGAATACGATTTGTTGAATAATGACTAAAATAAAAGTGGAAATGTTTGTCCTCTATAGCCGAAAAGTCACTCAATATTCTATAAAGACATTGCCCATATGCTAATTGGAGAAATACAGACGAGTACCTTCATGACTGACAAAGCATATATGCACTTCAAGACTAGTATTCCTACCTCGTTATAGCTTTCATTTGACATTTTCATGGAAAGACTGAGGTATTTGCTTAAAATATCTCATTTATTTTGAATTGTCCTTCTCTTTCTCTGCTAATAGATGTAGACTGAGGAAGTGACAAGTTGCCCCAAATCCACGGCAATCAAAGTAGAGAATATTTTCTGCAATAAAAAAAGTGTGTCACACTAGCTTTTATGCGGTGTTTACATCAAGCTATATGAATTAACCATGATTAAGTGATAAATCAATGTGATGTTAACACATATTAAGTAACCGTGCTTTAATGAGAAAAGTGTAACGAAGAGAAATCTGACATGGATTCATTGTGTAAACATTCAGATGCGAGTGGGTTTTTTTCCTATCAAAGTAAAAGTATTACCTTGTTGTCACATTCATTTGATATTTCCACTGGAAGACCTGAAATATCTCATTCATTTCGAACCGTCCCTTTATTTCTTCATTTATTCCACTAAAGATGCTGCATTAGATGGAGAAATAAGACGTAACAAGTTGCGCCAAATCTACAACGATCAAAGTAGAGAATACTTTCGACAAGCACACAAACAAATGTGTTCACTTATACGCGATATTTACATCAAATTATATGAATTCATCATGATTAAGATTTAAATTAATGAAGTAGTAACACATATTAAGTAACCACACTTAAGTGAGGAAAGCGTATAAAAAAGACATATGCCAAGAATTCATTGGCTTGGTGTAAACATTGGATGCGAATGCGAGTGAACTTTTTCTATCAAAGTAGAAGTATTACCTTGTTATCACTTTCATTTGACATTTCTGTGGAAAGACTTATGTATTGACTTAGAAATATCTCATTGATATGGAACTGTCCATTTATTTCTTCTCTAAGTTGGGCCATATCCACAGCTATCAGAGCATTCTGTTCAACAATGGCTTGAAAGGGTTTGTTCCTTTGTAGCTTTCATTTGAAGTTTCCAAGAAGACATGTGAATTTGAAGTTCGTGTGAATATTTTGATCTCAATATTTCTTTTGTGATTAAATATAACTTTCCAAATTACTGTAGCAATTGTAACAACTCTATAGCTTGAATTATCCGAAGTGAGAAACTAAAGTATTATACCATTTTTTAAACTGTTGGGCACATTATGTGTTAACGTAGACGACTTAATTGTATCCAGTAATGCAAATCCAATCAATTATGAATTTCACAATTAGCTGACGAAAATAGTACTCATAACTTAATTTTTGCATGGACTCTTCATAATTTCAGTACCAGCTTTTGAACTCTTTCTTCAAACATGGGCTATGCACAAACTCTTCATATTTTATTTGTGTTTCAATAAAATAAAATTTACCCTATTTAATTTTTTCTTTGGGGAGAATCACAAAAACAAAAGAGCTATTTTTTTTTTCTAGTTTAAAACAGTGGAGAAGACTTGAATGGAAAACTAACTACACTTGAAAACAATTAGAGTAAAGAATACGTCCAGTTAATGGGTAGTTATAACATCACAATGAAAATTCAAATTTACGTGTCGTAACTTTCATCTGAAATTTCCACAGCAAGTCTCGTACAAGGACTTTCAAAGCAATAATGTATGCATGTACACCAAGACTTAGCCACTTGGATAGGTCCTTGTCTGAATTAAATACTACCTTATTGGATAGCTTTCTATTGATTTTTGAAGGTTTGAGTTACATCTAACAAGTGAAAATTTTTGAGTTTTGCATTACAAGACTGGATATCAAAGCTGGAGTCATTTTGAAGCAAAAATGTGTTGCTGAAGACAAGTTATAATGATAGTGGATTTTTGGCTAAATCCTGACGATCACCATAACTTCTTGTTAAGGCAAGTCTTGTGACCTAGATCCCTATGATCACCATAACTTGTTGTATAGGCAGTCTTGCCTAATACAAATAAATAATAAATCCCGTCAACCCGTTAGAATTTTGCATCTGTTTCTGGTGAAATGATTATTTTCACACTATATTTTTTTTAATGAGGTTAAATTTTAGACATTGGTATCAGAAGATCCTACTTGTGAATATCACCCCATGTTGACGCCAATGGACATTGCTTTATCTTCTTTGATGTGGTTGCCTCTTAAATGGTCTCGTTAATTAGAAGTCTTTTTAGTATTTCACCAGTTAGTAACAAGTTGAGGAAATCATGTTTTGATTATTTTGTTTTTGCAAATGTATAGATGTGTTTGGACAAGAAAAACAGAAGCAAAATTTAAAAAAATATTTTCTTAGACAAAACAAAACCAATTGTCTGATGAGATTTAGACAACTTATTAACCATTAAACCACACTCACTCTCGGCACTTGCAGGTCTCGGAAGATGCAGTATTCTATGAATAATTTGTGTTCCAATAAATTAAATTGAGATTATCTTAATAAAGAAAATTACTTTTTTTTCCTTCTTTGGAGAGAATCAGAAAAAAGAGAGGTATTTTTAAGTTTAAAACAATGGAAGAAAACTTGAATGGAAAACTAACTACACTCCAAAACAATTAGAGTAAAGAATACGTTTCATTTTTTTTTGTTTTGTTTTCCACCCGGTGCACAGTATTCACATTGAAGCCCGACTAAATTCGGATTCGCACCGCGTAGGGCTCATTCGGGAAAAGTGCTCCCTACCAAGCATTTTTCATACCCTGGATAAGGGAGGAGCAACCTCATCCACTTCACTGCATCCTTTGGTGGTGCAATTAATACGTTCAATTAAGGAGTAGTAACACCACAATGAAAGTTCAAAGAGAGAGAGAGATTTATGTGTTATCGCTTTCATCTGAAATGTTGGTGTAAGAGATTTTATCATTAGTTATCCAAAGGATATGTTTCTATAATTTTATCCTTCTATGCAAGTCGATCGTGAAAGGTGGATGCCACCCAAAAGCACCGGCTGAATTCCTAATTTTCAGACATGGAATATGAATATATATATATATATATATATATATATATATATATATATATATATATATAGACGTGAAAAAATCATTAACGTGTCAACAAGTATTAAAATTTGGACCCGCAAATTCATAATACAATGTGTTTATTGCTAAAAAATTAATGTTTGAACTCATGAAGTTTAAATCTTAGACGCATCTCTAATTGTGACGAGTTGCCGTTCGAAAATATATCTTCAATACCTATTAAGGTAATCATTAGTTCATTTCCATTATTGATAACTTTCCCTTTTTTTAAAAAAAAAAACACTTTGAGAAACTTTTAAGTCCATGTTCATTTTCTGTATTTAATTTAATTATGTTTGTGCACAAATATTTTTCTCCCAGGTTCTTTTAATTATGCACGCTTATAAATGTTTTCACTTTTACTTGTTCACTTTAGCATATTAAGGAAAGATAAGTTTTTTTTTCTTCTTGTTTTATCTTTAACACTAGTTAATTTGTCCGCGTTTCGCGCGGTCAGACAAATCTTTTTATAAATTTAATTTGACATAAAGAGATAAGAACTTATATTATGTAAAAGTAGAGCGTGTGTGCGCGTGCAGTAAGAAAGTTACATGGATCAATAGCGACTTATAGATATCTTGGGCAACACAACTCCAAGATGGACTCTGATGTTGACATCTTTCCCTTTGTACACTTGTGAGGAAGTTATAAACGTGACACATATAATATATTAGACCCACCAATAACCTCTGAACATTGCACTTTAGTTCACTATGTAAAGGTAAATCTAAGTAATTTGAAATTGCAAATGCTCTTCTGATTTTGTAGCCGTTAGTACTCCAACCTCCTGTTAAATTCCTTAAAATTAGCTGCTTGCCTTATTGCTCTTACAGTTAGCTAGGTAAAAGGAGGATCAATATATACTTCAAACTATTTAGTAGGCATAAAAACTAATTTAAAGAAAATGAAGAAACAAAGGCCTTGACCATGACACTTTATATCTAATTATCCGATTTAATTACATAACAAAAACTAAGCGTCATGCATGTATATAAGTGTAACCACAGAATATAACAAACTAATTACACCTAATAATATTCTCAATATAAAGATAATTAGATATCAAGCAATAAGTGAAGAAGTAATAAATCAAAATTTGAAGAAAACAAACCGCTAAATATTTTTTAAGTAAAAGATACTCCACTGCATAGGAAAATGATGGAAAATAAAGTTGTACTTAAAAATCACTTCTTCTACGGCCAAGCCTACAAGTCCTAAAAACAATTTGTGTACTGTTCTAACCCTTGCATATACTATCGAGTGTGTATTTTCAACAAACCGCGATCTTTATCTCAAACTTTATATTCTCCAAAGGAAAATGCCCATATCTTTCAATCAGCATTTATATTTTTCATAATTATACCAAACATAACAAAATGTGAAATCTAGATAATAGAAACTAAGCAAACACCTCAGAAAGGCCTTTCTACATTAATTTTTAATAAGAAATAAATGGACAATCGGTCGACTTTTTTATGAGGGTGGCATGGAATACTAACTCAATTCGAAAACAAAGGGTAGGAAAAGATAAAAAAGAACACACATCTGGACTAACACTTCACGAACGCTTCTCTACATTAACTTTGAATTAACTTGCCAATCTTTCTTTGTTTTAGAGACAGAGCATATAAAAGGAAATTTCATGGTTAAATCATTTGGGCTTCTGCAATTAAGTAAACGGTGCAATATTCTTTTCTCTCGTAATGATGCGTTGCCTTTTACCGAAGCGGTGTGTTTCCCGAAATAATGTTGTTTCTCGCAAAGACTTTTCTTTGTGTTTATGTAATAAGTTAAACAAACAAAAAATGGAAACTATTAGGAAAAAGGAGAAAAAAGATAAATGGGCTTCCTAGCTTTAGAGAGTGCTACGTCAGCGGGCCTATGTCCTGCAATTATAAATATATATAGATTCTGTCTAAGTAAAAATGAGAAGTTTAAAATTAAATTATTCTAAATATTCAAAGATATCATTTATCCTGACAAAGTAAAAAAAGAAAGTGCATGTATAGATTTGGTAAGATATGTAATGACTTTCTGGGTAATTAAAATCAGGGGTTTTACCTAAATTTAATGCTTTAAATTTACCAAGTAATACTTGAACAATATTAAAGAAAATTAATAATGTGTGGCCTGGCTTGTTCGAGCATAATATATATAGATCATATTGCTTTATTAAAATTGCAACGTGGTCATCTTGTTTTTCAATGTAATGTTACTAAAAGAACGAATCATATAGTCATCGAATAACTTTCTATTACGTATTTTTCTTTGTTACATTATCGTCCCTTTATGAAAATTGCAACTGTCAACTTGAATCCGAATGTATAAAATTTTCAAAGTATCAGATATGACATTATATACTCTTATATAAAATTGTGGCTCCACCACCGAACATATGAATGGAAGTTTATACTATTTTACTGATTATCGATCTCTCACCAAAAGTAATATTATATATAATGATAATTTACTGATTTTTGAATGCTTATGCTTTACAAGTTTCATAAGAATCATACTTCCATTCTTTCCACAAAAAGACTTGTATATTGACTTAAAATGTCTCATTCATTTGGAACTTTCCCTTTATTTCTTTTTTTTTTTCCCACTAAAATGGCTACATTGGATGTAGAAATAGGAAGCAACAAGTTGCCTAAAATTCTCGACGATCAAAGTAGGGAATACGATTTGTTGAATAATGACTAAAATAAAAGTGGAAATGTTTGTCCTGTATAGCTGAAAAGTCACTGAATTTTCTATAAAGACATATAGCCCGTATGCTAATTGGAGAAATATAGATGAGTACCTTCATGACCGACAAAGCATATATGCACTTCAAGACTAGTATTCCTACCTCGTTGTAGCTTTCATTTGACATTTCCATGGAAAGACTGAGGTATTTGCTTAAAATGTCTCATTTATTTTGAACTATCCTTGTCTTTCTCTGTCAATTGATGTAGACTGAGAAAGGAAAAAGTTGCCCTAAATCCACGACAATCAAAGTAGAGAATATTTTCTGCAATAAAAAAAGTGTCACACTTTTATGCGGTATTTACATCAAGCTATATGAATTCACCATGATTAAGTGATAAATCAATGTGATATTAACACATATTAAGTAACCGTGCTTTAATGAGAAAAGTGTAACGAAGAGACATCTCACATGAATTCATCATGTAAACATTCAGATGCGAGTGTTTTTTTTTTATCAAAGTAAAAGTATTACCTTGTTATCACATTCATTTGATATTTCCACTGGAAGACCTGAAATATCCCATTCATTTCGAACCGTCCCTTTATTTCTTCATTTATTCCACTAAAGATGCTACATTAGATGGAGAAATAAGACGTAACAAGTTGCGCCAAATCTACAGCTATCAAAGTAGGGAATACTTTCGACAAGCACACAAACAAATATTTTCACTTATACGCGATATTTACATCAAATTATACTAATTCATCATGATTAAGTTTTAAATTAATGAAGTAGTAACACATATTAAGTAACCACAGTTAAGTGAGAAAGCGTATAAAAAAGACATGCCAAGAATTCATTAGTTTGGTGTGAACATTGGATACGAATGCAAGTGAACTTTTTCTATTAAAGTAGAAGTATTACCTTGTTATCACTTTCATTTGACATTTCCACTTAAAGACTTGTGTATTAACTTAGAAATATCTCATTGATATGGAATTGTCCTTTTATTTCTTCTCTAAGTTGCCCCATATTCATGGCTATCAAAGCATTATGTTCAACAATGACTTGAAAGGGTTTGTCCATTTGTAGCTTTCATTTGAAGTTTCTAAGGAGACTTGTGCATTGACTTGATCCAAACATTGGATTAACATTTTTACTCTTATGATGCATTTAAAAAGATTCATGTATTTCTTTTGTTCTTAACATGTTTTTAATTATAGATAACTTATTGAATTCATATCAATGAGAATATATATTAACACTGTACTGACTGGCGCTTTTGATAATAAGATGATTCGGGTTTTCTTTGGCTTAAATCTTGTATAATATTTCAGACAGAAAATTAAAGATGACAATTTTTTTTAATTATCTAACTAATTTTCTAAAAAAATCATAACAATTTTCGAGGATCATACAGGGCTTGACTCATTTTAACATCCACCAGTGCAGTAATGACTTAGAAATATCTCATTGATATGGAATTGTCCTTTCATTTCTTCTCTAAGTTGCCCCATATCCACGGCTATCAAAGCACATGTTCAGCAATGACTTGAAAGGGTTTGTCCCTTTGCAGCTTTCTTTTGAAGTTTCCAAGGAGACTTGTGCATTGACTTGAGCCAAACATTGGATTAACATTTTTACTCTTATGACGCAGTTAAAAAGATTCATGTATTGCTTTTGTTCTTAACGTGTTTTTAATTATAGATAACTTATTGAATTCATATCAATGAGAATATATATTAACACTGTATTGACTGGCACTTTTGATAATAAGATGATTCAAGTTTTCTTTGGCTTAAATTTTGTATAATATTTCAGACAGAAAATTAAAGATGACAATTTTTTTAATTATCTAACTAATTTTCTAAAAAAATCATAATAATTTTCGAGGATCCTACAGGGCTTGACTCATTTTAACATCCACCAGTGCTGTATTGACTTAGAAATATCTCATTGATATGGAATTGTCCTTTCATTTCTTCTCTAAGTTGCCCCATATCCACGGCTATCAAAGCACATGTTCAGCAATGACTTGAAAAGGTTTGTCCCTTTGCAGCTTTCTTTTGAAGTTTCCAAGGAGACTTGTGCATTGACTTGAGCCAAACATTGGATTAACACTTTTACTCTTATGATGCAGTTAAAAAGATTCATGTATTGCTTTTGTTCTTAACGTGTTTTTAATTATAGATAACTTATTGAATTCATATCAATGAGAATATATATTAACACTGTATTGACTGGCACTTTTGATAATAAGATGATTCAAGTTTTCTTTGGCTTAAATTTTGTATAATATTTCAGACAGAAAATTAAAGATGACAATTTTTTTTAATTATCTAACTAATTTTCTCAAAAAATCATAATAATTTTCAAGGATCCTACAGGGCTTGACTCATTTTAACATCCACCAGTGCTGTATTGACTTAGAAATATCTCATTGATATGGAATTGTCCTTTCATTTCTTCTCTAAGTTGCCCCATTTCCACGGCTATCAAAGCATTATGTTGAACAATGACTTGAAAGGGTTTGTCCCTCTATAACTTTCATTTGAAGTTTCCAAGGAGACTTGTGCATTGACTTTAGCCAAACATTGGTTTAACATTTGGGAAAAGGGTCAAATATATCCTTCTACTTTAGTTATTGATTAACTTTGTCCTCCGTTAACTACAGTAGTCAAATATACCCCTCCCATTACAAGTTGGGGCCAAATATACCCCTACCGTTAGCAAAGTTTCAAAAATACCTCTCATTTTTTACATATACCCATATAAGCAAGTCTAGTCATTAGAATTAGGTGATATGGACACCACATGACATTTAACTTATTCTATGTGGTGTCTTACGTGACAATTTTTTAAAAAACAATCTAGAAAATTGATTTATTTTTTTAAAACAAATCTGAAAAAAATGGCTTTTATTAAAAATCTGATTTTTTTTTATTTTTTAATAAAACCACTTTTTTAAAAGTATTCTCGAAAATTGAATATTTTAGTTAAAAAATCTGAAAAATGATTCGGGTTTCTTTGGCTTAAATTTTGTATAATATTTCAGACAGAAAATTAAAGATGACAATTTTTTTTATTATCTAACTAATTTTCTCAAAAAATCATAACAATTTTCGAATTTTAACATCCACCAGTGTTGTATATATATCTCATGAATTTTGATTTATGAATAACACAAAGCACAGCTTTCTTTATTCTTTCTCTATTACTAAAAATGGGCTACGAATACCTCCTATTTCTACTAGCATCTTTCTTTCTCTGTCAACTTGCCTTTTCTTCACCCTTAACTCATCTGTGCTCCAAAGATGAAAGCATTTCCCTTCTAAAATTCAAAAATAAGCTTACTGTAGATCCCTCAGCCTCTTATTATTGTGATTATTACTATGATCAGCAGTCTTATCCAAAAACAAGGTCTTGGAACATGAGCAGAGATTGCTGCTCATGGGATGGTGTTGTATGCGATGATTTTACTGGCCATGTCATTGAACTTGACCTTGGTTGCAGCCAGCTTCAAGGGAAGATTGATTCGAATAGCAGCCTATTCCAGCTCTCTCATCTCCGAATGCTCAACCTTTCTCTGAATGACTTCTCTAATTCTCACATCTCGCCCGAATTCGGTAAGTTTTCGAGCTTGACCCATCTTGATCTTTCCCGGTCAAATTTCTCAGGTCAAATTCCTTCTGAATTCTCTCATCTTTCCAAGTTGCAATCTCTTAATTTAGGAAACATAGATCTGCTATTTGGACCTCACAATTTTAAATTGCTCCTTCAAAATTTGACCCAGTTAAGAGAGCTTGATCTTAGTTATGTAAACATCTCTTCCACCATTCCTCCAAATTTTTCTTCCCATTTAACAACTCTGTGGCTGCTAGATACGGGATTGTATGGGATAATACCTGAGAGTATTTTTCATCTGCCCAACCTGGAAACACTTGCCTTAGTTTGGAATGAGCAGCTCAGTGGTGATTTTCCAAAGACCAAATGGAACAGCAGTGCATCTCTCAAGGAGTTATTTCTCTCTCATGTTAATTTTTCTGGTAATTTCCTGCCTGAATCTCTTGGCTATTTGACTGTATTGCAGTACTTGAGACTTGATTTGTGCAATTTGTCGGGGCCGATTCCGAGATCTCTTTGGAATCTCACGCGTCTAGAGGGTATGCTCCTTAGAGATAACCAACTTGAGGGACCAATTCCTCTGTTTACAAGTGGGCTGCGTAATCTAAAGACACTTTGGCTATCAAATAACTCCCTGAATGGAGCAATACCATCCTGGGTATTCTCCCTCCCATCACTTACTGAATTAAGCTTGTTTGATAACCACTTTTCTGGTCAGCTTGAGGATTTCAAGTACAATACATTAGAATTGATTTATTTAGACGGCAACCAGTTGCAAGGTCCTCTTCCCAGGTCACTTCAGAACCTTGTGAATCTAACAGAACTTTATCTTTCATATAACAAGTTTAGTGGCAATGTAGATGTCAGCTTCTTTTCAAACCTCAAACAACTTAGAAAGCTGGATCTTTCATATAATAGTATTTCTCTGACCAATGAGAATAAAGTCAAGTCTACCTTACCAAAAAATCTTGAGTTCTTATATTTGTCCGCTTGTGAAGTAAAAGAACTGGATTTTTTGAGATCAACAGAGCAGCTTCGTTACTTGGATCTTTCAAATAATAAGATTCAACGAAGAATTCCTGATTGGGCATGGTCTAATTGGATGCATATGGAATATCTTAATCTATCCCACAACATGTTGACAAGTATTGGCCAGATTTCATCACTTTCTAATCTAAGTACTATTGATTTACGGTCCAATTCTATTGAAGGGTCGCTACCTATTCTGTTCCCCTCTGTAAACTATTTCTTCATATCAAATAATAGTATCAGTGGGGAGATCCCTTCTTCATTTTGCAATTTGACATTAATAGTTCTGGATTTGGCAAGAAACAATTTGACGGGAACAATTCCACGATGTCTGGGTAACATGATTGACTACCTCGAGGTCTTGGATATGCAATACAATAGTCTTTCTGGGTATCTCCGAACAACTTTTAGCTCCAGAAGTCAACTCAAAAGCTTCAACTTGCATGGCAATAAGGTAGAGGGAAAAATCCCAAGATCCTTGTCCAATTGCAAACAGTTGGAAGTTCTTGATTTAGGGAACAATCACCTCAATGATACATTCCCTATGTGGTTGGGGACTCTTCCAAAGCTACAAGTTTTAAGCTTGAGATCTAATAAATTGCATGGACCCATCAGAACTTCGAGGATTGATAACTTGTTTCCTCAGCTTCGGATGTTAGATCTCTCTTGCAATGCATTTACAGCAGAGTTGCCAACAAGACTTTTTCAAAATCTGAAAGGCATGAGGAGAATTGATCAAACAATGAACTCACCACGTGATGCAGCCCAAACATATTACCAAGACTCAGTAACTGTTGTAACGAAGGGGCTGGAGCTCGAAGTTGTGAGAATCTTGTCTTTGTACACCACTATGGATCTCTCAAACAACAAATTTGAAGGACATATTCCTAGTGTTCTGGGAGAATCTCATTTCGCTTCGGATGTTGAATCTGTCTCACAATGGATTGGAGGGTCATATCCCGCCATCACTCGGAGAGTTATCTGTAAGTCGAATCATTAGGACCTTTCATTCAACAAGATTTCAGGAGAGATACCGCAACGACTAGTTTCTCTTACATGTCTTGCAGTTTTAAACCTCTCTCGCAACCATCTTGAAGGATGCATCCCGAGAGGACCTCAATTTGCTACATTTGAGAACAATTCATATGAAGGCAACAATGGATTACGCGGATTCCCAGTTTCGGAAGATTGTGGAAGTAAGTGGGGACCAGAGACAAACAAAGTAGATGAAGAAAACGATTCATCAATTTTGAGTGAACTCAGCTGGAAAGTGGTTCTTATGGGATATGGTTGTGGACTGTCCATAGGATTCTCCATAGCATATCTCATGCTTTCTTCTCGAAATCCAAATTGGCTTTCTAGGATCGCTGAAGATTTAGAATACAGAATAATTTTGAGAAGGCGAAAGCAGCAGCGAGGTTAAATGCATTACAGAAGAAGAAGAAGAAGAAGAAGAAATAATGGCATCTAGGCAAGTTCCCAGTCGCACAAGATGTAATGTCAAAACCTTCAGGTATATATTCATATTGAGCTCTATACTGATTCTTTTTTAGTTTATCATAACTGGTGTTATACTATATCTTCATTTAAATATTTCTTGTTTTATTAGATAAGTGAATGATTTCGTGAAAAGTATACATAGAAAAAGGAAGAAGTAAATCATCAGGTCCTAATTTATGCAGAACCATTGAGAATCATTTTAGTCACCACAGAAAATATTCCACCATCATCCAGTAGATCCCAATAGGAAAAGCTCAGTGATCAAACAATTATTATAAATGGGAATGTGTTATCATGAGTTGAAATTCCAATGACGATCTCCCCTGTTATGCAACAGAAAATAACGTTTGAAACAATTACTCGGTGTCCATGACAGATCTAGCTTGTATTTCCATTATTTCAGTTTCTATATAAATATGTGAGAATTGAGATAATTGTTCTGTATCTAATTCTTTCCTTTTATCTTATGTGAAATAGTTGTAGGCAACTGACTCGGGAGATGTAAATGGACAAAGAGTGTGTCTAGCTGAAATAGTCAAGAATTGGAAGACTACGTGAATAGTTTTTTGCTTTTATAACGGTGATTATAGAGTTTTGTGTACCTCTGTTGCCCGTAGTGTTTTGTTGAAGAATATCTGTATACGTTTGTCGTATTTTGGGGCCTTGTGTTGTCAAAGTTCATCTCTGCTGTAGCAGATTCCTTGTCTAATAATAAGTTGCTGATTCCTAAAGTTAAATTAGCTCCTTCTTCTTTTTTAAAAATTTTTAGCATAGTATCTCTCATCAATTGAATCGGATTTGTGATGTCTCTACTGTTTGAAAACTTACATGCCTATGCTCATTAAAAAAGAAAGAAATTGTTATTTATTTACTATCTGCAGATTATATAGGAAAGAGGAAAGAAATTGAACCAAAAAGAACAAATACCAAAGATAGAAATCGCCACTTCTGTTTCTGTTAAGGAAGAATTTCCTCTGGTGTGGATAACATGAATTATACATTCCAATTCCTATGAACATGAAAACTTACAATAGTACATAGACTCCACATACAGGAATAATTACTATTTCTCAGGACAGCACAAGCATTCTATTCTTCAAAAGAAGTATAACAGTACCTCAGAGCTCCATTTGTCCTGCAAGAGGATTAAATAGATCAGCAACCTCATTCTACATAGTCAAAGAATACAGCTTATTCTGAATGAAACAAGAAAGCTTATATCAGAGAAGTGAAGTGCTCTAGAGCATCAAACTTTTATGCGTTGTTTACTCAGACAGGAAAGTAATGGAAAGAGAAGGCAATGACACCAATCCGTATGGGGCCAACCCTTAGGACCGGCCGCACATCTTATTAGATCATATTGGTGAGAGAGCCAAAGCTCTTGGACACTTTAGTATCAAATTCAAATGATGAAGTGGGCACTATGCTTGCAGTTGCACTTCATCGCCTATGCAAATGAATGCTTCGACTTTTACTGTATCAGGGAATTCTTTACACCACTCAAATCCAACACTCAAATCCAACAATGACGGCGCACAGAAGCAATGATCAGCAGATACAAGACATATAGCACTTATTTTGTGAGGACCAACTTGGATCATCTAGTGAACTAACAAGAATTACATAAATCCTATGTAGTACCGGCTGCCTTATGCTTTCTATTTGAATATAACATAAAATTTAAGAACTGTAATACTGACACAGCACACACATTGACATAAAATACTAGATTGCACCCAGAACTGGAAACAGGCGACCTAAAAAATCAGCGGACCCAAATTGCTAGGAGTAAAGAGGTGTATCAGATTTTCAAAGTTTTTCTTTTTCGAGAAAGTAAAAGAGGTGTATCAGATTGGACTGATTGACAACACTGTTCATGCTTATAAAGATTGGACTGAAGCAAGGAGGTATTTTTAGCACCCTTTATTCTTACAAGTGGGAATAGCCTCAAATTACTCAGGCAACATCTCAGACTATAACCAAACATGGAAAATCATTATCATACATACTGAGTTCTCAATTTTTCATCTGCATTAATATGTCTTACAGACATCCATAAGAAAAGCCTCTATACTTGTATTCCAAAGACATCAGAAACATCACCACACACTATCTTTCTGATTTCATTTTCATAGTAAACAAGATAATCTTTGAACTATATATAATAACATGAGTGTACATGTGCGTTCAAGGGTAACAAACAATAAATGAAGAATTTTGCAATTTATACAAAGTTCACACTCATTGTCACACCACCCATTGACTCAAACTACTGTATAGCAACATCAAATACATACCAATATTATAACAACATCAATGAACCCAAACAACAAGTATTATTGGATTGAGGACATTATTATAGATAGCACAACTACTTATAAAGATTAGAACTTGACCTCATCATATTGAAGCAACGATAGAATCTTGGCACCCCTTATTCTTACAAGTGGGAATATCCTCAAATTCATTAGCTGGCAACTTCTCAGACAAAAACCCCACATGGCATTTATTAGGTAGGTAGAAGTTGAGTTTTTTTTCTCTGTTTTTGTATGTTTTTCATGACGTACTAAGTTGGTGTATTTTGTTACCTAACGTTTCCAGTTCACATGTACTAAATTATATGTAGATTTATATGTACTAAATTTGATGGCTGGTGTATTATTGTACAGTAGTTATAACGGAAAGGTATTGATGTCAATATCTCCATAGAGGGCAGAATGATGAACAAGATGTACGTGTGAGCATATTACGTCCAAAACACTTTCCTGTTGCATCGCAGTGACAAATGCAATATTAAATTGTACTGGTGCCCATTTTGGCTGGTATAAGTGAAGGGTCAAATCCTATATGTGAACTGTGCACGTCTCATTCTTGCACAGCCTGACTATGGAAATCATGCAGATTTGTTTGTTCATTAAATTTTGATAGTGACAACCTTAACGTTAATTGCTTCCCTTATGTGGTATTCCCAGTGCGTGGTGATTTCATGGCTTGTGATGGCTATTTTCTAGCTAATTCTTGGTCTGAAAACTGGCCCTTTCGCTTCTATTCCCACAGTTCATTCAATTTGATGCTGAAAGTTGATCAAATACCTTTACCTTCATTTAAACTAGTCTATATATTGTCAAGTCACGTATTTAATTAGTTGTTTGTTTAAAAGAAAGACATCATGACCCAAGAGGATTGAATCGAACTGTGAATGTGCTGTAAATCTAAGCCATAGTAATCCAAGCCACGCGTGTTACTTGGTCAAAGTCGCACATTTGACTATATTGTGGTAGTGTACACTTAGTACAGCAGCAAATGTCAAATACAAGAAGCAAAAGAAAGATTTCTAAAGTATGGGATCAAGAACATTCGCAGTCCCATTAAACTTCACTTACTAATAAAATAAACTCAATGCACTATTTTTGAAAATCAGTTCTCAAATTTTCATTAATTTCTGTGTCTCTGAACCTAATATATCACTCCCTTTGCAATAAGCTACTTCAAGCTGTGACTTAAACTCAAGCCAAGGGCTCTCTAATCTCCAAAGATCAGTTATCTGACACTTGTCCCCAAAGTTCACCCAAGAAATTAGCCTGGATAACTCTTTTTGGTTCACCTTGGGACTCAAACCTTTTACTGCAATCCTTGCATCACGAAATGCTGGGAAGCACTTCTGCTTTGCGAATTCACGGCACTTTCCCTTTGCTGCTTCGAGGCAAGCCTCCATTTCACGTTCTTCACATCTCTCCCTCTCTGCAAAGTCTAGATTGGAAGCACTGCCAGGGAATGATTTCCACCAAGGGGTTTTACATTTGTCTGAGGCTACGATGGAGCAACCAATCCTAGCTCCGGATTCACATTGTTGAATAACTTGAGACTCACAAGCTTTGTATGCAGAGGCCCAGGAGATAGGGTCTTTAAATGCGAGGATGAATCGCCCAGCTGTTTCTTCTTGTGGGCCAGCCCTGATGGGACCTCGAAGTAGAGGGAGTGGTTGGTCAAAAGGAATCAGAGTCTTTGATGCAGAGTATTCCTCAAGGTCGATTGATTGCCCTTCTGGTTGAGCTGTCATAGACGAAGTTTTGTTTGTACCCAATTGTGGATCCTGAAGAGAACAAACTAACATCAGGATTATCAAGATGCTAAAAATAGTTATCTTAGTACCACTTAAGATTGTATTGATATCATCACCAATAAATGCATCCGCAACAAGGACATTTGGATAAGGAACTCTTCAAACTTTTGGTGTGTGGACAGATTGTTGCTCTGTTTTTTGAAACTAAAAAAGGGAAATAATTGTACGTGAACCGTCTTTAGACCAAGTAGTCGTTTTGTTTGGATAGTTTTCCAATAACAAGTTTGGTTTTTGAAACGGACATGAGAATTGTTGTTCTGATAAAAAACCTTCATGGAAAATGCTTCAAATCCAAATGCCAAAAAGGGAATATGTTCACGAGTATCTACCAGTCCTCCAAACACAAGTGACTCATACTTAATGAGATCAAGTTAATTTTCAGATAAGTTAACTAAAAAGTCATTAACAATGGATTAGTATCATGCAAGGTGACATGAACTGCAAGGAATTGAATAAACTGATAATTGCATGCAAATGCTGTGAATCTGATATTTTTGTCCTAACATGAAAATGTGTTGCCAGGCAAAGCTGATCCTGTATTGTATATTTGTATCCCAGCTACTAAATGTTAATCAAGCCCTACCTTGTCTCTCATATTCTTTCAGTTGCTGTCTGTTTTGACATAGCTAATTCTGTCCATTCCATGCGACAAGGCAAGTATTGCTTCCTTCCAACTGCCAGAGGTTGACTTACAAAGCTATATCAGCTTGACACTGTCAATCCAATGAATTAAGTTATTTGTAGATAAAACATATAAAGGTACTTAAAAAGCTGGACTGGAGGTAACAATCAGGCAGAAATCCAGAATGTTTGGTTTATATTTCTCATTCAAATGTTGGAAAAAAAGGGTGCATAGAGTAGGATACGACAACATTAAAACTGAACTCTCAAGTACCCTGTAATATGGTACAGCTTCCACTCCTTGGGCTTAACAATCATGGATGAAAAGATTCACCAGCCATAATGATCAAGTTACAAAATTGCTACACGTAAACCAGCAAGGCGATGGGTAGATTGGCAAATATAGCGTCCATAGTATCTAGTAGAAGTCATTTCTCTATTAAAAACTCCCCTAATACTACTCAGTTGAAACCCACCTCCTTAGATGCAAAACACTATTTACACTTGATTGCAAAACATATTCTAATCTCTAGACTTGTCATTCACCCTTATACTTGTGAAGGCTGTCGTATCCTTCTTCCTCAATCAGGATAAGGCTCAAGAAGCCCCCCTGCCTCATCCCACAGCCATCCAAAGGTGCAAAAAGTTGAGACAAAATACAGTTGGATGACTATTTTATTGGCGGAATGACTATTAATAAACGCCTCTGACCATTGACCATGTTCATGTGGCATCGATTTTATTGATGCTGGACAGAGAAAAACACTCCTTGAAGGAACGTGGAACTAGAAAAAAAGCTCATTTTCTTCTGTTTTTTCTCCTTTCCTCTCCTCTATCTCCTATCCCTCTCACCGTAAATCACCAGGCACTGATTCTCCTTAATAAAGATCATGCCATTTACCCACCAGAATATGGATCACAATAATTCTCACTTCGACGTAAAAAAATTCTTCACAGCCTCATTCCATCTCTCCTTCAAGAATCATACAAAAGAGTAAAGACCCAAAAGCATAAAACTTTAGAGAAAGCTTCACTGTGCCTTCATTTTTTTTTTTGCACCAAATCTCTGTGTTTCCCATTTTATGCATAAATACTAAACACCAAACCTTAATTAATGCACAAAGGTTTCAGATATTTATACCTATCAATCTATATGTATTGCTGTTGAGCCCCTCGTTTGGAACACAAAGGACTCCAACTAAACGATTTGAGGATTTTCTGGCTCAAAGATGTAAAAGGCTTGGCTTTTACTAGGTTTCATATGTCAGATAGTGAATAACAACAAGAACTGAGCTCAATCTAACCGAGCTCCTAGTACTTTTTTCGGATCAAAGCACACGCTAATTAGATAATTTCAATTGAAGTATTAAGAAACAAGTAAAAATTAGCTTCCAGTCTAAAGATTGACTCTTTATATACACACAGAGTGGTAAAGCCATGAAGTCTAACAAGGGGATTAAAAAAACAAAAGGGAAATTTTCAAAAATATACAGCCCAACATAAAATATTACGCCACGTAACTCTATATGTTTTATCTATACATTATACCTGGGGAAAAGCATTATACATAATGTATCAACATTGTATAAAAGGTGTTTATACAAAAGCGTATAAAAAAAAAAAGGTGTTTATACACAAATATGGGCTAAACCAGGTAACAAACTCAAAATATGGGCTACATGGCGTAAATATTTTCTCCCAGTAGACATAGAGCGTAATTTTCCCAAAAAATGCAAACTTGCACAGTAAGTGAATACACTTAGCTATCAAACATATTCAACAATTTATCTACAAATACAAAAGAACACTTTTTTACCCAATTTGCACATTGTAACTCTCCAATGAAGTGGATTCAATTGAACCCCAGTACACGTAATACAGAATTGCATTGTAATTCAGTTCAAATTCGGGCTTTAACAATAAAAAGTTCAAGAATAAATTTTAAAAAAAAAGGTACTGTAATAATAATTAGAGATAAACAGAACATATAAAAGGTTGGTTCACTCTAAAGATCAACTCTTTATAAACAAACAGAGTGACAAGAACAACTGGTTAGCTTACTTTATATTTCAAGATAGCAGAATAAGCGACAATAGTCCTGCCTTTGGTTCATGAAAGGCCGAAACCTAAGAATGATTTTTTTTTACAGAAAAATAAGACCAAAAAACCTGAGAAACAAGAGAGCTTTTGAAGATGCTGAGATGAACTTTGCACAATTGAAACATAGCCTCTTATCTCTTATTTCCTTTTGGTGCCCCCGTCAGTTTTCTTTATGTATAGATGATTGGGTGTTGTTCGTAAAGAACGGACTCATTTTTTGTAGGTTTTCCACTTTTTGGTATACTTCTTGAGTTGTTGTATACGGGTGTTTCCATGCCCACATTATTAATAAAATTTATTACTTCATCAAAAGAAAAATATAAGCACATAAAAATTACATGGGCAAAGGAATTAAAATAATTATAATTAAGTGAAACATTTATTGTTTAGTGTTGGCTCTTCGGGACGAATCTCATTGGTATTAAGGTGTATGCCTTAGCGCCTTGGTGATTGCTCTAAGGTGCCATCTAAGCAAGGCGAAGAGCTCAGCCTGTTTTGCACCTAGCTTTAGGGCTTACGCTAGCCTTTGACAACACTGCAGGTAAAGTGCAATACCAATCAAAATTTAGCATATAGGATCAACCTGCAGAAATTAGACGACACACCTTTTGACATTACAACAAGAGAGCTTCCATTGGTGACACCAGCAAGAGAACTAATATAATAGTTCTTCTCCAACTGTTCCATAATCCACTCCTGTAATAATGCATTACGATAGCTAATATAGATCAAATATCAGGTTGAAGCAGCAGTGAAGTGCAATAAGAACTATGTTATAACACGCATGGATTTGGCTTCAATACACACAAGTTATTATGTGGAAGTATTTGGTAGGGGTACGTGCCGCCTTTTTGGCCAAGTTTTATTGTACTTTGAAAAATATATGCACGTACCGTACACTAACATCACACCATTTGACATATGTACATGTACATGGCAAATGAAGGATCCATTAGCATAGTGGAATAAACGGAATTCACATTTACCTTGTGCAAGAACAATGGTGATAGCTCATAAACTTGGCTTGTGAAATTAGTTCCAGCATCCATGATAATAGCCCACAAGCCGGAACAAGATGCCACACAACTTATATATAGTCCATCATCGGTCCCTTTCTCCACATGCTCTGCCAACCTTGCATCTGTTACATTATAATGGTACCTAAAAAAAAGCTACATCGCATTACATAGTGCACTCGTGTAAAGAAACTCATGAAGTACATTATCTACAATTACCACCACATACTGAACAGACTAGGACTCTCCCCTGAAATCAAGGAGCATGACCACAAAATGTCATCCTTGAAAATCTCTAATTTTCTAGTAACCATATCTAGGCACTTAAAACCGTATAGTGGCAGCCAGTCTTTATCATATTATTTAAAGTTCCATGCGACCTAAATAGCCCAGTAAGTCATATATTTCTCCCAATCATGTTACTTCACACTTCTAGGGCAAATTGTTGTTAAAAGTAGTGAAAATAACCATATTGCTCAAGTTTATGTACCAACTAAATGCAGCACAAGATCATCAAGCTTCTCCACAATGAAATTCATATAAAGATATTCCCGAAATTTTCCAAAGGCAATAAAAACAAAAAATATAGCGGAGAGATAAGTTTATGCAAAGTGATTTTTATTGGAAGTTGAAAGCTAAATAAAACTCATTACACTAAGTCAAGAACAGATAAAGGACGATTCTCAAAATACTACACTCAATCAACTGCGACAAAAGAGTGTGCCCCGAAACACTAACTAAATTATATAGGTTTATAGAAGTTCTTGAAAATCGATAAATGATAATACAACTCTTGGATACATTGACACTATACGAGCAACAGTAGGCTCCTTGATTCTGAAGAGTGTACCAAATTTCCTAATACAACTATCTTTATCTCAGAAATAGAGGTCCATCTTACGAGTTTACACAACAAGACCGCCCAAGACTCCAAGTGACATAGAAACTACAATATGAACTATTAAAAATCTGCCTCAATTACTTAGCATATACAGCAAGAGCCTAAGCAGCACGTACAAAAAAAAAAAAAAATTAAGGTGGAAAAGATTCCAAATCGCGCAATCTGCAGCACCTTCTGGTTGCTGGATTATCGATATTACAGCCTCTTAACGACTTTTCAGTTAGAAAAAAAAAAAAAAACGCATCTGTGCTGAATAACTCTCTTTTTTTTTTTTTTTTGAAGACAGCAATGCTTAGTTCCAAGTACAGCAAAATTTATGCATAAAAACGTCAGTAATTTTTCCAAATACAACAACATACCCAATGTAAACCCACAGGTGGGGTCTGGGGAGGGTAATGTGTACGCAGACCTTACCTCTACCTTTGTGGGGTAGAGAGGCTGTTTCCGATAAAAATTTTCCAAATAACAAACAAATTTAAACGACTTATCAAAACGATATGCATCATCAGCATCTAGTCTGCAAATCCAAAAGCAATGACCAGAGTCGTGTTTTAATTCAGAATAAAACATGTCTCCCTGAGCACAGGATCATCAGCCTAAATGAAATTTGCAATAGCAAAATCAATAACCGTCTTTATTCCCCACCACCCATGAGGTGGCTACCCACCCTCATACCACCAATTTGCATAAAAAAGGGGAATCAAAGAAAATTGTCCAAAGATGTACAATTGAAGATTTTACTACTAAATGAACAACCATTAAAAAAAAACATTAATCAGTAAAAGGTACTAACAAGCTGAAACAGATTTGTAAGACTGTCATTGTGCATCATGTGGAGTATTTAGCTAGAAAGGAAGAAGAGATACTTTGAAGAGGAAAAAACAGCATTTATCTGTAGTTAAATCCAATTGTATCCATAGTCTGTTTTGCAAGGAGCATAGGATAGAAAATGTGGAACATCTTTTTTGGACACCATGATGTCAAAGATGTAACAAGTTAGGAGTAATTTTCTTTTGTAATGTCTTGCAGTACCCTCTTGGTACTATAACAACATACCTTCTTGGTACTAGCTTAATAAAATTATACTTATACTTGCCTTACAAAAGAGAAGGTACTAACACAAAGAAAAATATAGAATATACCGAATAATGTAATTTCAGCACGTAGGACATAATTCAATTGCTTTGCAGAGAAAAGCACATAATATGAAATGAAATCTTCACCTCTGTTTCATGGGCTTTTTGGCATTGTAAATTGAAATCCACTGTGTTGCAGGAACTCCCATGCGAACCTTCTTTCTAGGCTGCTCTTCATCCTCCTCTTGATTTAATCTCCCCCGCTTTTGGCCAACTTGAAACATCTACAATAATAGCATGATAAGGTTATAGACAGTCAAAATACATAAGCCCAAGTAAATACGCAAAGTTGGTGAGACATGCAAAACACCACCTTTTGGGCACCATTAGTGTTAATTGGCCTTATTGCAGGATCAGGTCCAAGCAAGCTCCCAAATAAAGAGGTTAACTTTGAATAATTAGGTTCTTCATCAAATTTCAAGTTGATTACTGTATCGAGAAATTCTCACAGAGGTGGTGGACAGAAGCAGCAAAGCATTTCTGGGGACGTTGACATCTTCTTTTTGCAGACCAAGAATGATTTGTTATCTCCCTAAGATGGTCATCAGAACAAAAACTTGTTATTACAGGACGAGCTGGAAGTTGAAAAGAACAACTTGACTCTACTGCAGTTCAAAAACTCGAGAGAAGCTACTACAGATACCTGAAATCCTTGCCATGGCAACCTTCCTCGGTGAAGAAAAATGAGTGTATATGCAAGTGATTCCAGATCATCTCTTCTACTGGCAGTCCTTCCCATGTGCGCATGAGCACTTGCATATCGAACAGTCCCTCTAGAAGTTCATTCACAAAAGGTTGATAAGCAGAACAAGTGGTAGAAACCAAAATTATGGCTAAGGATAACACTACATATAACTGACCTAAACATGTCAGGTCGCTGATCATATACCACATGCGGACCTTTCACAATTTTTCTCCACTTTGTTGCTGTAATTTGGTTGTTAGGAAAACATTAATGGAATGCTGAATCTATAATAGCTATGATATTACATTACAGTAAAATAAATGCTCTTACCTAGTCCAAAGTCGACTAGAAACAACCTCTTCTCCTGCAGTGTTGATGGCTGACCAAGTAAAAAATTCTATGGCTTTACATCTCCATGCACATAACTGAGGTCAAGAACAACAATCACTAGAAAAGATACTTGGATCCAGCAGGAAAGTTCAAAAGTATTAACATAAATTATGAAACCACTAGCTGGACAACTAGATTGGACATAATAATAGTAGTAGTAACAAGGAGGGAGCATTTCATACACGTGCGCATGCATTATGTTTAAAATTGTCAGAGACTCAACTGCAATACATGCTACCATTTCTGCAGACATCCTGCAATAGTAGAAAAGCTTAGCGAAGCTCTTAAGTTCTATTGCTTGAAGTCCAATTTTACATCTGAATATTCTCTATACAAAGAAAGGTAATGACATGCATAGAAAAAAGAGCCTGCTCAAAAAATAAGCATTAGAAACTTACGCCTGCCCAGAGGAATTCCATACATCCCATAAGCTAGGTCCTAGGATGTCCATAACCTGCATAGAACTAATGTGGTCAATAAGTGCATCCTTATGTGATCCCAACACACATAAATACACGAACCACTGTCCACATTCTTCAAAATAATCTCAGTAGCAGCACTAACTGCAGGCAAACCAAAGGCTCAATCCAAAACGACTATCTTATCCAAAAAAACATTTAAAAGAAAGCATCAATCTATCCAAAAGCCTATGCCTATCAAAGAAAGTACCTAAGTCGCTGTTCAAAAAACCAGTCTTTACTTGTCATTCCTGAAAAGGACACTCAGTAACATACCAACCAGTGAAAAAGAGCACCTGAAGGCCTCCAATGAAACCAAAATAATGCGGGTCAACTACTTTAACCGCCCATACAGATTGTCATCATTCAAAAGAACTCCCCCTAGTTCAACATTTCACTGCAGAATTCCAAAAGTCAACAATTAATTTGACTTTCTGACTCAAAAGTCAACTAAACCTTTTAAAGCTGTAGTTTGCCAATGTTAATGTTTATGTCAGTTAATATTAATGGCAAAAGCATAATTCTACAGCACATTTAACGGAAAAAAGCATAACTTCACCACACATATCATTACATAATAGTCTCCTACCCTCCCTTTATAATGCACTCAAGGCACTCCATGGCTGCCTCCAACAGTACTCCTCAACAAAACAAGTTTAGTCCAATCAGAATCATATTCCAACATGAGCATCCATTCACTTCAAAAGAGGTCCATATCCATACTTGTAAACTTGCCACTCATTTGGAGGTCCACAGTTACAGCCTTTGCTATTTCTATGCTCAAATTTCAGTGCAACCTGGAGCCAAAAAGATAAACCAGTGAGAGTTAAACCCTTGTATTACTTGTGGACAACAAATTGTCTAACATAGAAATGAGGGGGGGAAGGGGAAGGGGAAGGGGAAGGGGACGAGCAAGTACATACCTCAACAGCCCCTTGACCATTTGAAGGTTCATCTCCATCAGAAACACGACCACCCAAAAAGACCTGACCAAAACCACCTTTACCTAACTTCCTTCCAACCTGATAAACTGGTGGCATTCCTACTTGCACCTGAAAGTCAAATCCAACCAGAAACAAAACACAAGTTCACTTTACAGTTTAATCCCTGCTGAATTCATCAAAGTAGAAAATGGTTAACTTTCAATTACAGTAAATCTAAATGCAAGCACTTCAATTCATAAGTGACCTTCATACAAATATGATGCTTCTATATTCGCTCCTTTAGTTTATCGCAATCACGAACTAACTAAAATCAGCACCCTAAAGAATGAGCTCCCAATAAAGTTATACACTTAATCCAGGCCCAGAATCACAGGCTTGCAACTAATATAAAGTGACTAATATAATAAGAACAAGGAACAAGAGGACGAAATAATACTATGTTTGGATTTTGATGAAAATGATTCCTGATTGAGAAAAGTTTTTCTCTGTCCACTCAGTCCTATAAAAGGACATACTCAATAAAATAACTAACCAGCCTATTAGATACTCACATGTAGGAGGGTTACAATAGGTTGACAGTCATAGTGCAAATAGCCAAACTTTAATGAACCAATGAATACAAATAATTCATTAGATTGCCCCGGCTAGTTACAGAATGAGGCATAGTTAATTAATTTATATTGATTCTCACAACACGTCACATGCCACAACATCAAGATTTATTTGCACCCAAGCTTTTCGTAAATAGGTCAATCAAGTAGGTTAAGAAGTTGGAGATCAAGGTTCCAATATAAAAAAAAAATGTTAGGTGAATGTCTTCTTACTTGGTACATAGAGTTGCCATGTACCTAGACTGGTAGGAGGTAGCATGTACCAATGGAACAGTTTAATACTCCCTCCGTCCTAATTTATATAACACTATTTCCTTTTTAGTCATTATCAAAAAGAATGACACCTTTCCGTATTTAGTAACACTTTTAACTTTAAACTTCTATTTTACCCTTAATGATTTATAGCCACACATTTGTCCATGGATCGGTTTAGACCACAAGTTTCAAAAGTCTTCATTTCATTCTTAAAACTCCATGCTCAATCAAACGACATCACCTAAATTGGGACTGAGGGAGTAATAATAATTAAAATGAGCATGTTTACATTTAGATGTGTACAAGAAAACCAAGATATTACAAGCTCAAATCCTCTTTACAACACTACTTACACCCTATGATTGTTGGCTTTAGCATATAAGTTAGCCCAAACACTAATAATAAATGCAAACATGTATACAAGCAGAGACAAAATAAAAGCAACGAAATCGAAAATAACCAACCGTCTTAGGAATAGGCGACGTGTTACCCTCATCTTCATTTCCAGTTCCTTTGTTATTAGCACTTAATCCAGCACTCTCATCCACCATTTCCTCTCTTTTTAAATGTATAATAATATACTCTTAAATCCTTTTTTCTTTTTTCTTTTTTCAGCAACTACTAGTATTCCTTACTCCCAAACTAAACATCATATCTACTTTCACTTAAAATTCAACAAACCCCAATACTCTTAAATTCTTTTTTTTTTCTTTTACCTTAGCAACTACTGGTATTCTTTACTACCAAACTAAACATCATCTCTACTTTCACTTAAATTCAAGAAACCCCAATACACTAATTTGAATTCTTCAACAACTTTTTGATTGAAATACAGCAAAAATTAGAAAATGAATAAATTTGAGGAAAAAAAAAACAAAAGGGATATGGAATTTAGTGAAAGTTAGGGTTTGTTGAACAAATGTACAAAGAAATACTATCAGAAATAAGTGTAGGTGAAAAGGTCGAGATAGAGGCGCGTATTCATTCTTTGTTTGTTTTCTCTTTGGAAATGTTAGTTTTGGTCCACTAACTTTTGTAATTTTGAGTTTGGTCCCTATGGGATGTACGATTCAAAGCACATTGCCCTTAAATATGTTCGGTATGGACTCTTTTTTAAGTGTATATTACCGTAAAATTGTGGAGTAGCAAACATAACGTATGAGTAATTAAATGGTGGATCGGTTAATAATTCTAAAAACTTGTGAATATCTATAAACAAAGGGATCAAAGACATTTTAAATAATTGATACAAAAATAGCAATGGTACTATACACCCGAAATAATAAAAATTGAAGTTGTTCACAAGTTATGCCGACGAGGTATGACTTTAGATATAATCTTTATTCTACATGACATTAAGTTATTCGCAAGTTATGATGGATTGCTACGAATCATGTCAGGTAGGTCATAACTTTATTATACATATTTTTAATTTGTTTGCGTGTCATTTTACATTGACAAACTTGTAAGGTGTGTGATGTCAGACATGGAGTATGATTTTAAGTACAATTGTTATTATATTTATCTTTAAATTATGCACAAGTGTTGTTCGATTGATACATTATTCACAAGTCATGATATGACATTAAGTCTTCATTTTACCTATCCTGAAAATGTTAAGTCATATCGAATAGGCAAAATTAATATATGTTGTTTACTTGTTCATAACTTTTGCGGGATTGGTGGTTTGATGGTATATAAAGAGAAGATAGCACAAAATATGAGGGCTTAAATTGATGAAAATGTTCACTATATTTTAACTAAGTTGTTGCATATTTGTAGTTAAGAACTTAATTGGATCAAATATATCCTTAATGTATGTGTGTAGGTTCATAATTGCCCCCAATTGGTCTTCTAATTATGCTCGGTTAGGTTTCGTATGAAATAAGAGCATATTTTGCCGGATTAAGTGACTTTAAATGTATACTTGAAAGTCATTTCGATCTTCTTTCCTTCAATTACAAGTATGTATGTTTTTTTAAATAAAGATATATAAACATGCCCTCAAACTTGCCACAGTTTGTAGGTATGCCTTCTAACTTTGGGTTTGCATAAATAGGCACCTCGACTTATCTCCACTTTGTCAGTTGAACACTTCAACTTACAAAATGATCATCTAGACACTTCCAAATTTATGTGTCACGTTAACATTTGTGTTTTTACATGTTCAACTTTATACAAGTTGTGGTGCCTACTTATGCACACCCAAAGTTAGAGGGCATATTTGACAGTTAAAACTAAGTTTGAGGACCTGTTTGCATATTTTGCCTAAAATAAATTAAGACAACTTTTAATCATTTATTTACATCACAATTTGCATTTTTTTTTGGGGAGTATTTTACCTATTGGAATATTTTTAATTTCCTAAAAAAAAAAAAATGCTTCCCTCAATGAACAAATCTATATATATCGAGCCAGAAAAAAGAACATAAATGGTCCCTTAACTATGAGAGTAGGTTCAAAATAATCCCTTAACTATGCACTTAACAGTTTTGTTCCTTTACGTTTACCACAAGTTAATAAAAATGGTCCCTCAACTATGAGGGTTGGTTAAAAATAGTTCCTTAAGTATGCACTTAACAGTTTTGGTCATTTAATTTGGCCAAAAGTTAACACTTTTAATCTCTGACAAAATATTCATCGAACTCTGTCTGTTAGATTTAACGAGAACTATGAAAAAAAAGAACGAGAACTCACATTTAGAGGTACACATTACTAAAGAAAAGACCATCTAGTGATTCTTTAAAAAAAAAATCCTCACAATTTTCCTCGAAAATAACCGACGGATGTCTGTTGGTTTTCGTAAAAAATAATAAAAACTAAAAAAAAAAGTGTCCCTTGATTTTATCCATCGATTTTCGTCCATCGTTTTTCGCTTATTTTTAGTAGTGTCAATTTTTGTAGTTTCTGCTATTTCTAATTTATTTATAAGGTTTGGTATATTTTACTTAGTCGATAGACTCCCTCAGTTTTAATTAAGGGTGGGCGTTCGGTTTTTCGGTTCGGTTAGGGTATTTCGGGTTCGGTTTTTTGAAGGTGAACGCCAAATACCGAACCAAACTAGTTCGGTTCGGTTCTTTCGGTTTCGGTTTTTTAAAGTTCGGTTCGGTTCGGTTTCGATTTTTTCAATTCGGTTTTTTTGATATAATATTAGAAGAGATTCCATTGACACTAATTCATATTCTCAAAAGCAATAAAACATAAAACTAATAAATCAAAATCAAAATCAAACAAATAGGACACACAAGAATAAAAAACTATAATCATGACATAGGATTACTAGGTGTTATATACATACCGTAAGAATAATTAAGAAAACATATAAAGGACATACATTAATCCTAAAGAGACATTCTAATTACTTTTTTTGTTAAGGATATTTGATTTTTTTCAATTGAAGTGGAAAATTAGTGATACAAATGCAAAAGAGGACTTATTACAATTGAGTTTTTTTTGCTTTAAACTTAATAGGCCTGGACTATTTTTTTTTTGGTAATGTATTAAATTTCGGTGCGCGTTCCGTTTTTCGGTTCGGTTTTATCAAACTTCGGTTCGGCTATTTCAGTTTCGATTTTTTTACCGTGGATACCAAACACTGAACCAAACTAGTTCGGTTCTGTTCGGTTTGTTGAAGTTTCGGTTCAATTTTTCGGTATTTATGCCCAGCCCTAGTTTTAATCGACATAGTCCTCGATCTTTGTGTTTCGAGACACAATTTTCTAACATTATCAAGGATGTTGGTTTTTTCCTTGGTTATTCCCCGTAACCGACTGACATCCGTCGATTTTGTCTCGAGATATTTGGCGTTTTCTTTAGTAATGTGTACCACTAAATGTGATTTCTCACTAATTTTTTCATAATTCTCGTCAAATCTAACAAATAGAGTTCGATGAATATTTTGTCGAAGACTAAAAATGTTAGCTTTTTGTCAACTTAAAGGACTAAAACTGTTAAGTGCATACTTAAGAGATTAGTTTTAACCGATCCTCACAGTTAAGGAACCATTTTTGTTAACTTATGGCAAACTTAAAGGACCAAAACTAGTAAGAGCCCATTTGGATTGGCTTACAGCTTAAAGCTGTTTGCAGCTTATAAGCTGAAAAAAATAAGTTGGGGTAGTCCAGCTTATTTTTTTTGGCTTATAAGCTGTTTTCAGCTTATAAGGTGCTTTAGATAAACTAAGTCAAATGGGTCCAATTATTTTTTTGAGCTTATTTTAAGCATAAAATGACTTTAAGCTGGTCAGCCAAACACTCAAAAAAGCTGAAAACAGCTTATAAGTCAACTTATAAGCCAATCCAAACGGGCTCTAAGTTAAAGGGAGTATTTTGAACCGACGCTCATAGTTAGAACCATTTACTATCGAGGTCCATGCCATTTGCAGAACACCATCGAACCGAAAAAAAAATTCACTGCAAAAAATTGAAATCGAAAATCCAATCTTTAATTGTTAGGTTTAAGAAATGGGGGAACTGAAGATGTCTTTGCCAACTTTGTTCGAACAAGCTCGAAATATTCATACTATTGCATCCGAATCCCTTGTGGGTTCAATTTATTTGTCTTACTTTCCTTTTATGGAAAATCTTTAATTCCAACTTTCGATATGATATGTTTAACAACACAAGATTAAAGGGCATTTTGATATATTCTACGTATCTTTACTTTCTCAAAACTAGACAAACAAATTGAAATAGAGAGAGTGTTTTGTATTAGAGGTGGATCCAGTATATTAGCAGTAATTGCAGTTGTACACACTTTGTCGAATTTGAAATATATATTTGTAGACCAAAGGGTATGTGTGTATCTAAAGAATGAATTTTGTGCCATTTTTGCTTCTTTTTTTTTTAATAGAGGAATACTACTAAAATAATGATTGTTTTTGTTCCTTATGATTTTGTTAGTATTTGTTTTTTTTTTGGATGATTTTGTTAGTATTTGTAGTATAGGCGGATCCAGCATACTAGCAGTAATTGCACTTGTAGACTCTATGTCGAGCTCGAACTGTATATTTGTGGATAAAAGCATATCTATGCATCCAAAGAATGAATTTTGTGCCATTTTCCCTTCGTTTATAGCGTAATACTACTAAAAGAATGATCTCTATTTTTATTTTTTTTAACTGTTACCTTCTCAAAAAAAATGATCTTTGTTTTTGTATATTTTATAGTATTTGTATTAGAGGTGGATCCAACATACTAGCAGTAATTGCACTTTGGACACACTTTGTCTAGCTCGAACCATACATTTGTAGAACAAAAATGAATTTTGTGTCTTTTTGAGAAAGTTAAGGATTTTATAAACAGAGCTCAAAGATTTTGTCAAAAAATAAATGCAAACACAGTTCCTTTAAACACTAATGTAGGAAGTTGAGAAAATTTAACAAGTTAAACACCAGTAAAATTTTGTTTTTTTATTGCGGAATGCTACTAAAAGAATGATCTTATAGTATTTGTATTTGAGGTGGATCCAACGTACTAGCACTAATTGCACTTCCATACGCTATGTCGAGCTCGAACTATATCTTTGTAGACAAAAGCGTATATATAGATGTGTCCAAAGAATGAATTTTGTGCCATTTTTCCTTCTTTGATAGCGAAATGCTACTAAATGAATGGTTTTTTTTTCCGTATGATTTTATTAGTATTTGTATTAGAGGTGGATCCAGCAGTAATTGCACTTGCACACTCTTTGTCGAGCTCGAACTATATATTTGTAGACAAAAGCATATGTGTGTATCTAAAGAATGAATTTTGTGTCTTTTTGAGAAGGTTAAGGATTTTATAAACAGAGTTCAGAGATTGTGCAAAAAATTACATACAGACACAGCTCCTTTACACATTACTGTAGGAAGCTTCGAAAATCTAACATGAATTTTAACGTATTTGTATCTGTGGCAGATCTAGCATAGAGGCAGCGGTTGCACTTTCACACAAACACATAGTATTTAGAGATATATCCATATGTATTTATCGGACTATGCACTTACTGGTTTCAATTTTGGCACAAAATAATGTATTTGTATCAGCATAGTGGCTGTGGTTGCACTTGCACTTACTCTCTCGAGCTTGGAGAGAGAGTGTGTGTATATATATATTTGACAGAAATTTTGGAGCTATATGTGTATATAGTAGGTTGTGCATCTGCTAGTTGTGTCACGTCTAATTTGTTTTGTGCTGGTTGTGGATGCTAGGACCTTGTCAGGAAAGGTTGTGAGCTTTTGAGACAGTGCGAGGAAATGGTCAGTAAATTAGGGTTGTTCTCGCTCAATGAGACAAAAGATGATATCAGCACTGCTAATCTGAAATATATCCTGGTAAGTAGTTTCCATAAGTAAATATTCCTCTCGTAGTCGATAATTTATCATATTAGCTTCGTTTGGTATCCTCAGTGGTTGGATGGAAAAGTTGGATTCCCTTCCCTTGTTTATTTTATTCTAATTGGAAGAAAGGAGCTACTGCTTTCCTTTTTGTTAATTGTATCCAATTATTAAGTAGAAGACTGGATGAACTATGTGCATTCATTTTTGGTTGGAGACATTGTTTTAGTAGTTATGAAAGCAAATATGTTATCCTATTATTGACTTTGCTGTCCCTTTTTGTGGAAAATTGTTATTGCTATTGTTGTCATTTAGTGCATGAAGTAGTTTTATTCTATCTTATTTCATATTTTGGTAGTATAGGTAATGTCGGTACAAGCCTTTTTTTTTTTTTTTTGAAGTAATTGATTCTATTCAAGGCATCCAGAAGATGCAAAGTAGTTACAAAAGATTGAGCACAAGAATGTCAGCTCTAGTACATAACTAGAGAGACATGTTTAGATCATTGGTTTGTGATACTCGCAGGACAACATCCTATCTCCTCCTAACTTATTGTCAGTTGGAAACAAATACTACTTAGTATAACTTGCAAAACATCACAACCCAATACACAAAAACTTGTACTTTTACCACTGCAAAACAAAGGGAAAAGAGGTTATTATCTAGGAAGCAATTCATAATAAGAAAAGTCACAAGCTTTTTGTTGTCGGAGATGACAAAAACATCACAACCCCAATTATATTATTTGAATTTTACCAAATAATTGGAAAAAGAGTTTATCGCAAGGGAAGAAAATTCTAACTTCTACAACATCAAACCTCCATAATATCTTTTTATACAATGATGGCAGTGGCGGATTCAGGATTTTAACTCAGAGGATTCGGAAAAAACATCTAAAGCTAAATATAATAAATAATGTTGTGCCTAGGAATCGAACCTAAGACACTAAAGACAATTTTGAATATCTTGGACCGCTTGATCTAACCTTATGAATTTGTTCAGGATATTCAAAAGTTAATATATGTACATAGACACAAAAAATCTACCCTATATATACAATGTAAGTTTTGCCTAGGGTGAACACCCTTCCCACCCTCTAAATCCGCCCCTGGATGGTGGTGTCCGGGCTAGCTTGTGCACCCCTCGATTATTTTCCCCACCAAAGCTTGGTGGATGGGAAGAAATCAAGTATTTTTTGCCTCTGATCACTAGGCTCCATCCTTAGTTGCAACATCGAGGCTTATCAATTGGGAAGCAAATATTAACTCGTAAAAATCACAAAATTTATACAATAGGAGAAGACAAAACACATCAAACGCAAAATATAATTTTTTTAACCTTTAAAAAGAATGGGTAGAAGAGCTTATCAGTTGAAAAGCTAATAGTAGTACAAATATTTTAATTTATACATGCACTTTCTTTTTTTAATTTGTCCGGAAAAATGATAAACTTTGAATATTTAGAATAATTTACTTTAAAACTTCTCATTTTAAGTTAGACAAAATTACTTATAATCATGCAAATATTTATTATTTATTTAGAGCTATAATTCTCAATCCAATGTTACTAAAAGAACGAATCATATAGTCATCGAATAACTTTTCTATTCCGTATTTTTCTTTGTTACATTATCGTCGCTTTATGAAAATTGCAACTATCAACTTGAATCCCAATGGGCCCTTCAGGGACATCTGATTAAAAAAAAAAAAAAAAAAAAACTTGAATCCCGATGCATAATTTTTTTAAATATCAGATATGACATTGTATACTCTTATATAAAACTAGTTTCTCGACACATGCATTGCATGTGTATGCCAAGCGATCTAATATATGTTAACAAATAGTGGAGGGATGAAAGTGCTAAAGATCAAGGCTAAATATATACACATACATACATAAGAGAAAATACATACATAAGAGACTATATATTGAAATATCAATTAAACTAAAATTTCAAAAAATATATATTCAAGGTTAAAGCAATTGAGCTTTATATTATTTCTGGGGCTGTTGGCGAGTCTCTTTGTATGAGTTGTCTGGAAAGAGGAGGACTCAATGATTATTCGTTTGCCAGAACCAGAAGTAAAAGTTTGGTAGATAGCAGGGGATCCCGTAAATTTTACATTGTGAGGTCCAAATAGCATATCACTGTATCCTAAATTAAGAGACTGCAACTTGGAAAGATGAGAGATTTCAGAAGGAATTTGTATTTGTAGCTTTTGTTTTTCATTTCCGATGTTAGTATCCATCTTTATAAGATGGTTGTTAAATAGCAGTAGGAAGCAACTGTTCAGATTCATATTTTAATTCTTAATCTGATTCATAAATAACAGTTGAGAATGACTATTCAAATTTAAATTCATTGACAGGAGGTTCAAATATTTATTGGTTTGTAAAGGAATAATATGAAGATTCATGAATTTACTCTAGCTAGTAATTATGATTAATACAAAGAATACTAACTGCATTAGACATTATATGTGATATATTCAAGAGACTTTATGGTGGCTGATTCATTGTACAATGCTAAAAAGAAGAAATGTATATTTACACTATTGTACAAAATTATTATAGGAGTAATGATTGGTTGCAGGCTAAAAAAGTTTTTTAATATTTTATGGGCATTTCGGTAATCCAACTTTCAACTTGGAGGCTTCCCACTTTTAAAATAATATGATGATGATTTTGGCTCTGCCACCAAACATATGAACGGAAGTTTATACTATTTTACTGATTTTCGATCTCTCACCAAAATTAGTAGTATATATAATGAACATTACTATAATTTACTGATTTTTAAATGCTTATGCTTTTACCAGTTTCATAAGAATCATACTTCCATCCTTTCCACAAAAGACTTGTGTATTGACTTAAAATGTCTCATTCATTTGGAAACTTCCTATTCTTCTTTTTCTCCACTAAAATTGCTACATTGGATATAGAAATAGGAAGCAACCAGTTGCCTAAAAGTCACGGCGATCAAATTAGGGAATACGACTTGTTGACTAATGACTAAAATAAAAGTGGAAATGTTTGTCCTCTATAGCCGCAAAGTCACTCAATATTCTATAAAGACATTGCCCATATGCTAATTGGAGAAATACAGACGAGTACCTTCATGACTGACAAAGCATATATGCACTTCAAGACTAGTATTCCTACCACATTATAGCTTTCATTTGACATTTTCATGGAAAGACTGAGGTATTTGCTTAAAATATCTCATTTATTTTGAATTTTCCTTCTCTTTCTCTGCTAATAGATGTAGACTGAGGAAGTGATAAGTTGCCCCAAATCCACGGCAATCAAAGTAGAGAATATTTTCTGCAATAAAAAAAGTGTGTCACACTAGCTTTTATGCGGTGTTTACATCAAGCTATATGAATTCACCATGATTAAGTGATAAATCAATGTGATATTAACACATATTAAGTAACCGTGCTTTAATGAGAAAAGTGTAACGAAGAGAAATCTGACATGGATTCATTGTGTAAACATTTAGATGCGAGTGGGTTTTTTTCCTTTCAAAGTAAAACTATTACCTTGTTATCACATTCATTTGATATTTCCACTGGAAGACCTGAAATATCTCATTCATTTCGAACTGTCCCTTTATTTCTTCATTTATTCCACTAAAGATGCTGCATTAGATGGAGAAATAAGACGTAACAAGTTGCGCCAAATCTACAGCGATCAAAGTAGAGAATACTTTTGACAAGCACACAAACAAATGTGTTCACTTATACGCGATATTTACATCAAATTATATGAATTCATCATGATTAAGATTTAAATTAATGAAGTAGTAACACATATTAAGTAACCACACTTAAGTGAGGAAAGCGTATAAAAAAGACATATGCCAAGAATTCATTGGCTTGGTGTAAACATTGGATGCGAATGCGAGTGAACTTTTTCTATCAAAGTAGAAGTATTACCTTGTTATCACTTTCATTTGACATTTCTGTGGAAAGACTTATGTATTGACTTAGAAATATCTCATTGATATGGAACTGTCCATTTATTTCTTCTCTAAGTTGGGCCATATCCACAGCTATCAGAGCATTCTGTTCAACAATGGCTTGAAAGGGTTTGTTCCTTTGTAGCTTTCATTTGAAGTTTCCAAGGAGACATGTGCATTTGAAGTTCGTGTGAATATTTTGATCTCAATATTTCTTTTGTGATTAAATATAACTTTCTTAATTACTGTAGCAATTGTAACAACTCTATTGCTTGAATTATCCGAAGTGAGAAACTAAAGTATTATATCATTTTTTAAATTGTTGGGCACATTATGTGTTAAAGTAGACAACTTAATTGTATCCAGTAATGCAAATCCAATCAAGTATGAATTTCACAATTAGCTGACGAAAATAGTACTCATAACTTAATTTTTGCATGGACTCTTCATAATTTCAATACCAGCTTTTGAACTCTTTCTTCAAACATGGGCTATGCACAGACTCTTCATATTTTATTTGTGTTCCAATAAAATAAAATTTACCCTATTTAATTTTTTCTTTGGGGAGAATCACAAAAAAAAAAAAAAACTATTTTTTTTCTAGTTTAAAACAGTGGAAGAAGACTTGAATGGAAAACTAACTACACTTGAAAACAATTAGAGTAAAGAATACGTCCAGTTAATGGGTAGTTATAACATCACAATGAAAATTCAAAGAGAAAGGAATTTACGTGTCGTAACTTTCATCTAAAATTTCCACAGCAAGACTCGTACAAGGACTTCCAAAGCAATAACGTATGCATGTACACCAAGACTTAGCCACTTGGATAGGTCCTTGTCTGAATTAAATGCTACCTTATTTGATAGCTTTCTATTGATTTTTGAAGGTTTGAGTTTAATCTAACAAGTGAAAATTTTTGAGTTTTGCATTACAAGACTGGATATCAAAGCTGGAGTCATTTTGAAGCAAAAATGTGTTGCTGAAGACAAGTTATAATGATAGTGGATTTTTGGCTAAATCCTGACGATCACCATAACTTCTTGTTAAGGCAAGTCTTGTGACCTAGATCCCTATGATCACCATAACTTGTTGTATAGGCAGTCTTGCCTAATACTAATAAATAAGAAATCCCGTCAACCCGTTAGAATTTTGCATCTGTTTCTGGTGAAATGATTATTTTCACACTATATTTTTTTTAATGAGGTTAAATTTTAGACATTGGTATCGGAAGATCCTACTTGTGAATATCACCCCATGCTGACGCCAGTGGACATTGCTTTATCTTCTTTGATGTGGTTGCCTCTTAAATGGTCTCGTTAATTAGAAGTCTTTTTAGTATTTCACCAGTTAGTAACAAGTTGAGGAAATCATGTTTTGATTATTTTGTTTTTGCAAATGTATAGATGTGTTTGGACAAGAAAAACAGAAGCAAAATAAAAAAAAATATTTTCTTAGACAAAACAAAACCAATTGGCATTTCCCTTGGAAGACTGAAGACTTGATCATTGACTAGAGAAACTTGGAATTGATTGATACGAAGAAAGTTCAAAATCTATGTTCCTAAAATTGAAGAAGCATTATAAGAAGATAATTCTTTCCTTAATAATTTCTCCACATTGATCGCCCTCTTTTAAATAGCAATACAGTGGTGTTCGGGCTAACTTGTGCAAAATTTGATTACTCCAATGAATACTTGTTATCTTTCACCAGCAAATGTATTTCGGATAACACAGTGAAAAAATCACATAACATTTTTTTCTCTGATGAGATTTAGACAACTTATTAACCATTAAACCACACTCACTCTCGGCACCCGCAGGTCTCGAAAGATGCAGCAGCCTATGAAAAATTTGTGTTCCAATAAATTAAATTGAGATTATCAACTATTAATAAAGAAAATTACTTCTTTTTTTCCTTCTTTGGAGAGAATCAGAAAAAAAAAAAAAAGAGGTATTTTTAAGTTTAAAACAATGGAAGAAGACTTGAATGGAAAACTAACTACACTCCAAAACAATTAGAGTAAAGAATACGTTCCATTTTTTTTTGTTTTGTTTCCACCCGGTGCTCAGTGTTCACATTGAAGCCCGACTAAATTCGGATTCACACCGCGTAGGGCTCATTCGGGAAAAGCACTCCCTACCAAGCATTTTTTCATACCCTGGATAAGGGAGGAGCAACCTCATCCACTTCATTGCATCCTTTGGTGGTGTAGTTAATACGTTCAATTAAGGAGTAGTAACACCACAATGAAAGTTCAAAGAGAAAGATATTTATGTGTTATAGCTTTCATCTGAAATGTTGGTGTAAGAGATTTTATCATTAGTTCTCCAAAGGATATGTTGCTATAATTTTATCCTTCTATGCAAGTCGATCGTTAAAGGTGGATGCCACCCAAAAGCACCGGCTGAATTCTTAATTTTCAGACATGGAATATGAATATATATATATATATATATATATATATATATATATACAGACGTGAAAAAATCATTAACGTGTCAACAAGTATTAAAATTTGGACCCGCAAATTCATAATACAATGTGTTTATTGCTAAAAAATTAATGTTTGAACTCATGAAGTTTAAATCTTGAACGCATCTCTAATTGTGACGAGTTGTCGTTCGAAAATATATCTTCAATACCTATTAAGGTAATCATTAGTTCATTTCCATTATTGATAACTTTCCCTTTTTTAAAAAAAAAAACACTTTGAGAAACTTTTAAGTCCTTGTTCATTTTCTATATTTAATTTAATTATGTTTGTGCACAAATATTTTTCTCCCAGGTTCTTTTAATTATGCGCGCGCGTAAATGTTTTCACTTTTACTTGTTCACTTTAGCATATTAAGGAAAGATAAGTTTTTTTTTCTTGTTTTATCCTTAACACTAGTTAATTTGTCCGCCTTTCGCGCGGTCAGACAAATCTTTTTATAAATTTAATTTGACATAAAGAGATAAGAACTTATATTATGTAAAAGTAGAGCGTGTGTGCGCGTGCAGTAAGAAAGTTACATGGATCAATAGCGACTTATAGATATCTTGGGCAACACAACTCTAAGATGAACTTTGATGTTGACATCTTTCCCTTTGTACACTTGTGAGGAAGTTATAAACCTGACACATATAATATATTAGACCCACCAATAACCTCTTTCATATTGCACTTTAGTTCACTATGTAAAGGCAAATCTAAGTAATCTTAAATTGCAAATGCTCTTCTGATTTTGTAGCCTTTAGTACTCCAACCTCCTGTTAAATTCCTTAAAATCAGCTGCTAGCCTTATTGCTCTTACAGTAAGCTAGGTAAAAGGAGGATCAATATATACTTCAAACTATTTAGTAGGCATAAAAACTAATTTAAAGAAAATGAAGAAACAAAGGCCTTGACCATGACACTTTATATCTAATTATCCGATTTAATTACATAACAAAAACTAAGCGTCATGCATGTATATAAGTAGAACCACAGAATATAACAAACTAATTACACTAATAATATTCTCAATATAAAGATAATTAGATATCAAGCAATAAGTGAAGAAGTAATAAATCAAAATTTGAAGAAAACAAACCGCTAATTTTTTTTTAAGTAAAAGATACTCCACTGCATAGGAAAATGATGGAAAATAAAGTTGTACTTAAAAATCACTTCTTCTACGGCCAAGCCTACAAGTCCTAATAACAATTTGTGTACTGTTCTAACCCTTGCATGTACTATCGAGTGTGTATTTTCAAAAAACCGCGATCTTTATCTCAAACTTTATATTCTCCAAAGGAAAATGCCCATATCTTTCAATCAGCATTTATATTTTTCATAATTATACCAAACATAACAAAATGTGAAATCTAGATAATAGAAACTAAGCAAACACCTCAGAAAGGCCTTTCTACATTAATTTTTAATAAGAAATAAATGGGCAATCGGTCGACTTTTTTATGAGGGTGGCATGGAATACTAACTCAATTCGAAAGAGGTCTAAAACAAAGGGTAGGAAAAGATAAAAAAGAACACACATCTGGACTAACACTTCACGAACGCTTCTCTACATTAACTTTGAATTAACTTGCCAATCTTTCTTTGTTTTAGAGACAGAGCATATAAAAGGAAATTTCATGGTTAAATCATTTGGGCTTCTGCAATTAAGTAAACGGTGCAATATTCTTTTCTCTCGTAATGATGCGTTGCCTTTTACCGAAGCGGTGCGTTTCCCGAAATAATGTCCTTTCTCGCAAAGACTTTTTTTTGTGTTTATGTAATAAGTTAAACAAATAAAAAATGGAAACTATTAGGAAAAAGGAGAAAAAAGATAAATGGGCTTCCTAGCTTTAGAGAGTGCTACGTCAGCGGGCCTATGTCCTGCAATTATAGATATATATATAGATTTTGTCTAAGTAAAAATGAGAAGTTTAAAATTAAATTATTCTAAATATTCAAAGATATCATTTATCCTGGCAAAGTAAAAAAAGAAAGTGCATGTATAGATTTGGTAAGATACGTAATGACTTTCTGGGCAATTAAAATCAGGGGTTTTACCTAAATTTAATGCTTTAAATTTACCAAGTAATACTTGAACAATATTAAAGAAAATTAATAATGTGTGGCCTGGCTTGTTCGAGCATAATATATATAGATCATATTGCTTTATTAAAATTGCAACGTGGTCATCTTGTTTTTCAATGTAATGTTATTAAAAGAACAAATCAAATAGTCATCGAATAACTTTTCTATTCCGTATTTTTCTTTGTTACATTATCGTCCCTTTATGAAAATTGCAACTGTCAACTTGAATCCGAATGTATAAAATTTTCAAATATCAGATATGCCATGATATACTCTTATATAAAATTTTGGCTCCACCACCGAACGTATGAATGGAGGTTTATACTATTTTACTGATTATCGATCTCTCACCAAAATAAATACTATATATAATGATAATTTACTGATTTTTGAACGCTTATGCTTTACAAGTTTCATAAGAATCATAATTCCATTCTTTCCACAAAAAGACTTGTATATTGACTTAAAATGTCTCATTCATTTGGAACTTTCCCTTTATTTCTTCTTCTTTTTTTCCCACTAAAATGGCTACATTGGATGTAGAAATAGGAAGCAACAAGTTGCCTAAAATTCTCGATGATCAAAGTAGGGAATACGATTTGTTGAATAATGACTAAAATAAAAGTGGAAATGTTTGTCCTGTATAGCCGAAAAGTCACTGAATTTTCTATAAAGACATTTAGCCCGTATTCTAATTGGAGAAATATAGACGAGTACCTTCATGACCGACAAAGCATATATGCACTTCAAGACTAGTATTCCTACCTTGTTGTAGCTTTCATTTGACATTTCCATGGAAAGACTGAGGCATTTGCTTAAAATATCTCATTTATTTTGAATTATCCTTCTCTTTCTCTGCCAATAGATGTAGACTGAGGAAGTAAAAAGTTGCCCCAAAATCCACGGCAATCAAAGTAGAGAATATTTTCTGCAATAAAAGAAGTGTCACACTTTTATGCAGTATTTACATCAAGCTATATGAATTCACCATGATTAAGTGATAAATCAATGTGAAAAGTGTAATAAAGAGACATCTGACATGAATTCATTATGTAAACATTCATATGCGAGTGGGTTTTTTTCCTATCAAAGGTAAAGTATTACCTTGTTATCACATTCATTTGATATTTCCACTGGAAGATCTGAAATATCTCATTCATTTCGAACCGTCCCTTTATTTCTTCGTTTATTCCACTAAAAATGCTACATTAGATGTAGAAATAGGATGTAACAAGTTGCCCCAAATCCACGGCGATCAAAGTAGAGAATATTTTCTATAGTCACACAAAAAAAAATTGTGTTCACTTATACACGATATTTACATCAAATTATATAAACTCATCATGATTAAGTTATAAATTAATGTGATAGTAGCACATATTAAGTAACCACACTTAAGTGAGAAAGCGTGTAAAAAAGACATGCCAAGAATTCATTAGTTTGGTGTGAACATTGGATGCGAATGCGAGTGAACATTTTCTATTAAAGTAGAAGTATTACCTTGTTATCACTTTCATTTGACATTTCCACTTAAAGACTTGTGTATTAACGTAAAAATATCTCATTGATATGGAATTGTCCTTTTATTTCTTCTCTAAGTTGCCCATATTCATGGCTATCAAAGCATTATGTTCAACAATGACTTGAAAGGGTTTGTCCATTTGTAGCTTTCATTTGAAGTTTCTAAGGAGACTTGTGCATTGACTTGAGCCAAACATTGGATTAACATTTTTACTCTTATGATGCATTTAAAAAGATTCATGTATTGCTTTTGTTCTTAACATGTTTTTAATTATAGATAACTTATTGAATTCATATCAATGAGAATATATATTAACACTGTACTGATTGGCGCTTTTGATAATAAGATGATTCGGGTTTTCTTTGGCTTAAATCTTGTATAATATTTCAGACAGAAAATTAAAGATGACAATTTTTTTTTAATTATCTAACTAATTTTCTAAAAAAAAATCATAACAATTTTCGAGGATCCTACAGGGCTTGACTCATTTTAACATCCACCAGTGCTGTATTGACTTAGAAATATCTCATTGATATGGAATTGTCCTTTCATTTCTTCTCTAAGTTGCCCCATATCCACGACTATCAAAGCACATGTTCAGCAATGACTTGAAAGGGTTTGTCCCTTTGCAGCTTTCTTTTGAAGTTTCCAAGGAGACTTGTGCATTGACTTGAGCCAAACATTGGATAAAAGATTCATGTATTGCTTTTGTTCTTAACGTGTTTTTAATTATAGATAACTTATTGAATTCATATCAATGAGAATATATATTAACACTATATTGACTGACACTTTTGATAATAAGATGATTCAGGTTTTCTTTGGCTTAAATCTTGTATAATATTTCAGACGGAAAATTAAAGATGACAATTTTTTTTTAATTATCTAACTAATTTTCTCAAAAAATCATAACAATTTTCGAGGATCCTACAGGGCTTGACTCATTTTAACATCCACCAGTGCTGTATTGACTTAGAAATATCTCATTAATATGGAATTGTCCTTTCATTTCTTCTCTAAGTTGCCCCATTTTCACGGCTATCAAAGCATTATGTTGAACAATGACTTGAAAGGGTTTGCCCCTTTGCAGCTTTCTTTTGAAGTTTCCAAGGAGACTTGTGCATTGACTTTAGCCAAACACTGGTTTAACATTTGGGAAAAGGGTCAAATATATCCTTCTACTTTAGTTATTGGTTAACTTTGTCCTCCGTTAGCTACAGTAGTCAAATATACCCCTCCCATTACAAGTTGGGGCCAAATATACTCCTACCGTTAGCAGAGTTTCAAAAATACCTCTCATTTTTTATATATCCCCATATAAGCAAGTGTACTCATTAGAATTAGGTGATATGGACACCACATGACATTTAACTTATTCTATGTGGTGCCTTACGTGACAATTTTTTTAAAAACAATCTAGAAAATTGATTTATTTTTTTAAAACAAATCTGAAAAAATGGCTTTTATTAAAAATCCGAAACTTTTTTATTTTTTAATAAAACCACTTTTTTAAAAGTATTCTCGAAAATTGAATATTTTAGTTAAAAAATCTGAAAAATGATTCGGGTTTCTTTGGCTTAAATTTTGTATAATATTTCAGACAGAAAATTAAAGATGACAATTTTTTTTTTATTATCTAACTAATTTTCTCAAAAAATCATAACAATCTTCGAATTTTAACGTCCACCAGTGCTGTATATATATCTCATGAATTTTGATTTATGAATAACACAAAGCACAGCTTTCTTTGTTCTTTCTCTATTACCAACTTTTTATACTAATCTTTCTTGCAAAAATGGGCTACGAATACCTCCTATTTCTACTAGCATCTTTCTTTCTCTGTCAACTTGCTTATTCTTCATCCCTAACTTATCTGTGCTCCAAAGATGAAAGCATTTCCCTTCTAAAATTCAAGAATACGCTTACCGTACATCCCTCAGCCTCTTATTACTGTGGTCCGTGGTCTTATCCAAAAACAAGGTCTTGGAACATGAGCAGAGATTGCTGCTCATGGGATGGTGTTGTATGCGATGATTTTACTGGCCATGTCATTGAACTTGACCTTTGTTGCAGCCAACTTGAAGGGAAGATTGATTCGAACAGCAGCCTATTCCATCTCTCTCATCTCCGAATGCTCAACCTTTCTCTGAATAACTTCTCTAATTCTCACATCTCACCCGAATTTGGTAAGTTTTCGAGCTTGACCCATCTTGATCTTTACGGGTCAGATTTCTCAGGTCAAATTCCTTCTGAATTCTCTCATCTTTCCAAGTTGCAGTCTCTTAATTTAGGAAGCAATGATATGCTATTTGGACCTCACAATTTTAAATTGCTCCTTCAAAATTTGACCCAGTTAAGAGAGCTTGATCTTAGTGGTGTAAACATCTCTTCCACCATTCCTCCAAATTTTTCTTCCCATTTAACAACTCTGCAGCTGAGATATACGGGATTGTATGGGATAATACCTGAGAGTATTTTTCATCTGCCCAACCTAGAAACACTTGTCTTATGGGGCTATTATCAGCTCAGTGGTGATTTTCCAAATACCAAATGGAACAGCAGTGCATCTCTCAAGGTGTTATCTCTCTCTCAAGTTAATTTTTCTGGTAATTTCCTGCCTGAATCTCTTGGCTATTTGACTGTATTGCAGTACTTGATACTTGAATCTTGTAATTTGTCGGGGCCGATTCCGAGATCTCTTTGGAATCTCACGCATCTAGAGGTTATGGCCCTTGGAGGTAACCAACTCGAGGGACCAATTCCTCTGTTTATAAGTGGGCTGCGTAATCTAAAGTTACTTTTTCTAGGAAATAACTCCCTGAATGGAGCAATACCATCCTGGGTATTCTCCCTCCCATCACTTACTGAATTAATCTTGTTTGATAACCACTTTTCTGGTCAGCTTGAGGATTTCAAGTACAATACATTAGAATCGATTTATTTGGACGGCAACCAGTTGCAAGGTCCTCTTCCCAGGTCACTTCAGAACCTTGTGAATCTAACAGAACTTCGTCTTTCATATAACAATTTTAGTGGCAATGTAGATGTCAGCTTCTTTTCAAATCTCAAACAACTTAGACTGCTGGTTCTTTCATATAATAGTATTTCTCTGATCAATGAGAATAAAGTCAAGTCTACCTTACCCAAATATCTTGAGTCCTTATCTTTGTCCGCTTGTGAAGTAAAAGAACTGGATTTTTTGAGATCAACAAAGGAGCTTCGTTACTTGGATCTTTCAAATAATAAGATTCAACGAAGAATTCCTGATTGGGCATGGTCTAATTGGATGCATATGGAATATCTTAATCTATCCCACAACATGTTGACAAGTATTGGCCAGATTTCATCACTTTCTAATCTAAGAACTATTGATTTACGGTCCAATTCTATTAAAGGGTCGCTACCTATTCTGTTGCCCTCTGTAAACAATTTCTTCATATCAAATAATAGTCTCAGTGGGGAGATCCCTTCTTCATTTTGCAATTTGAAATCATTATACGTGCTAGATTTGGCAAGAAACAATTTAAAGGGAACAATTCCACAATGTTTGGGTAACATGAGTGACTACCTCAAGGTTTTGGATATGCAATACAATAATCTTTCTGGGTATCTCCGAACAACTTTTAGCTCCAGAAGTCAACTCGAAAGCTTCAACTTGCATGGCAATAAGGTAGAGGGAAAAATCCCAAGATCCTTGTCCAATTGCAAACAGTTGGAAGTTCTTGATTTAGGGAACAATCACCTCAATGATACATTCCCTATGTGGTTGGGGACTCTTCCAAAGCTACAAGTTTTAAGCTTGAGATCTAATAAATTGCATGGACCCATCAGAACTTTGAGGATTAATAACTTGTTTCCTCAGCTTCGGATGTTAGATCTCTGTTGCAATGCATTTACAGCAGAGTTGCCAACAAGACTTTTTCAAAATCTGAAAGGCATGAGGAGAATTGATCAAACAATGAACTCACCACGTGATCAAGCACAAACAGGTTACCAAGATTCGGTGACTGTTGTAACGAAGGGGCTGGAGCTTGAAGTTGTGAGAATCTTGTCTTTGTACAGCACTATGGATCTCTCAAACAACAAATTTGAAGGACATATTCCTAGTGTTCTGGGAGAACTCATTTCGCTTCGGATGTTGAATCTGTCTCACAATGGATTGGAGGGTCATATCCCGCCATCACTCGGAGAGTTATCTGTAGTGGAATCATTAGACCTTTCATTCAACAAGATTTCAGGAGAGATACCGCAACGACTAGCTTCTCTTACATGTCTTGCAGTTTTAAACCTCTCCCGCAACCATCTTGAAGGATGCATCCCGAGAGGACCTCAATTTGCTACATTTGAGAACAATTCATATGAAGGCAACGATGGATTACGCGGATTCCCAGTTTCGGAAGATTGTGGAAGTAAGTGGGGACCAGAGACAAACAAAGCAGATGAAGAAAACGATTCATCAATTTTGAGTGAACTCAGCTGGAAAGTGGTTCTTATGGGATATGGTTGTGGACTGTCCATAGGATTCTCCATAGCATATCTCATGCTTTCTTCTCGAAATCCAAATTGGCTTTCTAGGATCGCTGAAGATTTAGAATACAGAATAATTATGAGAAGGCGAAAGCTGCAGCGAGGTCAAATGCATTACAGAAGAAGAAGAAGAAGAAATAATGGCATCTAGGCAAGTTCCCAGTCGCACAAGATGTAATGTCAAAACCTTCAGGTATATATGCATATTGAGCTCTATACTGATTCTTCTTTAATTTATCGTAACTGGTATTATACTATATCTTCATTTAAATATTTCTTGTTTTATTAGATAAGTGAATGATTTTGTGAAAAGTATACATAGAAAAAGGAAGAAGTAAATCATCAGGTCCTAATGTATGCAGAACCATTTAGAATCATTTTAGTCACCACAGAAAATATTCAACCATCATCCCAGTAGATCCCAGTAGGAACAGCTCAGTGATCAAACAATTATTATAAATGGAAATGTGTTATTATGGGTTGAAATTCCAATGACGATCTCCCCTGTTTTGCAACAGAAAATGACGTTTGAAACAATTACTCGGTGTCAATGACAGATCTAGCTTGTATTTCCATTATTTTCTTTCTATATAAATATGTGAGAATTGAGATAATTGTTCTGTATCTAACTCTTTCCTTTTACCTTATGTGAAATAGTTGTAGGCAACGATTCGGGAGATGTAAATGGACAAAGAGTGTGTCTAGCTGAAATCTCAAGAATTGGAAGACTGCGTGAGTAGTTTTTTGCTTTTATAACGGTGATTATAGAGTTCTGTGTACCTCTGTTGCCTGTAGTGTTTTGTTGAAGAATATCTGTATACCTTTTGTCATATTTTGGGGCCTTGTGTTGTCAAAGTTCATCTTTGCTATAGCAGATTCCTTGTCTAATAATAGGTTGCAGATTGCTGAAGTAAAATTAGCTTCTTCTTCTTTTCTTTATTTTTTTTAAATTTTAGCATAGTATCTCTCATCAATTGAATCAGGTTCGTGATGCCTATGCTCATTGGTAGAAACAGTGATACTGGCAATCCCTGAAACTTGTATTTTGGTAGATTCTTCAATGTGATGTTTTCAAGATTTTGCATAACCAGTTGTATGCAAAATCTTGAAAATGTTTCATAAGCTCTCCTCTTATACATAACCTAGAAGTAGTAGTTGGCTTTCGTAGAGGAGAAAGTCACATCACACTTGTTCCTCTCCACACAAACCAGAGTTAGAGGCAAAGTCCCCGTCCATAGGGATAAGGCCAGAGGGCTCCCAAAAACTATGCATGTTGAAAAACTAATTTAAGAGTGAATATTAAAGAAAGAAATTGTTATTTATTTACTATCTGCAGATGATATAGGAAAGAGGGAAGAAAAGTAAAGGAGGTGTATCAGATTGACTGATTGACAACACTGTACATGCTTATAAAGATTGGAACTTCAGTTTATACTGAAGCAATGAGGTATATTCTTACAAGTGGGAATAGCCTCAAATTCCTCAGGCAACACCTCAGACCATAACCAAACATGGAAAAACATATCATACATACTGACTTCTTTCTCATCTACATTAATATGTCTTACAGATACCCATAAGAAAAGCATCTCTACTAGCATTCCAAAGACATCCGAAACATCTCCACCACACAGTATATTTCTGATTTCATTTTTATAGTAAACAAGATGATCTTTGTAATAACATCAGTATACATGTGAGTTCAAGGATAAAAATATGTAAAAATATTTGCAATATATACAAAGTTCACACTCATTGTCACACCACCCATTGACTCAAACTACTGTATAGCAACACCAAATACATACCAATATTATAACAACATCAATGAACCCAAACAACAAGTATTATTGGATTGAGGACATTATTATAGATAGCACAACTACTTATAAAGATTAGAACTTGACCTCATCATATTGAAGCAACGATAGAATCTTGGCACCCCTTATTCTTACAAGTGGGAATATCCTCAAATTCATTAGCTGGCAACTTCTCAGACAAAAACCCAACATGGCATTTATTAGGTAGGTAGAAGTTGAAGGGTCAAATCCTATATGTGAACTGTGCACGTCTCATTCTTGCACAGCCTGACTATGGAAATCATGCAGATTTGTCTGTTCATTAAATTTTGATAGTGACAACCTTAACGTTAATTGCTTCCCTTATGTGGTATTCCCAGTGCGTGGTGATTTCATGGCTTGTGATGGCTATTTTCTAGCTCATTCTTGGTCTGAAAACTGGCCCTTTCACTTCTATTCCAACAGTTCATTCAATTTGATGCTGAAAGTTGATCAAATACCTTTACCCTCATTCAAACTAGTCTATATATTGTCAAGTCACTATATTGTGGTAGTGTACACTTAGTACAGCAGCAAATGTCAAATACAAGAAGCAAAAGAAAGATTTCTAAAGTATGGGATCAAGAACATTCGCAGTCCCATTAAACTTCACTTACTAATAAAATAAACTCAATGCACTATTTTTGAAAATTAGTTCTCAAAATTTCATTAATTTCTGTGTCTCTGAACCTAATATATCACTCCCTTTGCAATAAGCTACTTCAAGCTGCGACTTAAACTCAAGCCAAGGCCTCTCTAATCTCCAAAGATCAGTTATCTGACACTTGTCCCCAAAGTTCACCCAAGAAATTAGCCTGGATAACTCTTTTTGGTTCACCTTTGGACTCAAAACCTTTTACTGCAATCCTTGCATCACGAAATGCTGGGAAGCACTTCTGCTTTGCGAATTCACGGCACTTTCCCTTTGCTGCTTCGAGGCAAGCCTCCATTTCACGTTCTTCACATCTCGCCCTCTCTGCAAAGTCTTGATTGGAAGCACTGCCAGGGAATGATTTCCACCAAGGGGTTTTACATTTGTCTGAGGCTACGATGGAGCAACCAATCCTAGCTCCGGATTCACATTGTTGAATAACTTGAGACTCACAAGCTTTGTATGCAGAGGCCCAGGAGATAGGGTCTTTAAATGCGAGGATGAATCGCCCAGCTGTTTCTTCTTGTGGGCCATCCCTGATGGGACCTCGAAGTAGAGGGACTGGTTGGTCAAAAGGAATCAGAGTCTTTGATGCAGAGTATTCCTCAAGGTCGATTGATGGCCCTTCTGGTTGAGCTGTCATAGACGAAGTTTTGTTTGTACCCAATTTTGGATCCTGAAGAGAACAAACTAACATCAAGATTATCATGATGCTAAAAATAGTAATCTTAGTACCACTTAAGGTCGTATTGATATCATCACCAATAAATGCATCCGCAACAAGTACATTTGGATAAGGAACTCTTCAAACTTTTGGTGTGTGGACAGATTGTTGCTCTGTTTTTGAAACTAAAAAAGGAAAATAATTGTACGTGAACCGTCTTTAGACCAAGTAGTCGTTTTGTTTGGATTGTTTTCCCATAACAAGTTCGGTTTTTGAAACGGACATGAGAATTGTTGTTCTGATAAAAAACCTTCATGGAAAATGCTTCAAATCCAAATGCCAAAAAGGGAATATGTTCACGAGTATCTAGCAGTCCTCCAAACACAAGTGACTCATACTTAATGAGATCAAGTTAATTTTCAGATAAGTTAACTAAAAAGTCATTAACAATGGATTAGTATCATGCAAGGTGACATGAACTGCAAGGAATTGAATAAACTGATAATTGCATGCAAATGCTGTGAATCTGATATTTTTGTCCTAACATGAAAATGTGTTGACAGGCAAAGCTGATCCTGTATTGTATATTTGTATCCCAGCTACTAAATGTTAAACAAGCCCTACCTTGTCTCTCATATTCTTTCAGTTGCTGTCTGTTTTGACATAGCTAATTCTGTCCATTCCATGCGACAAGGCAAGTATTGCTTCCTTCCAACTGCCAGAGGTTGACTTACAAAGCTATATCAGCTTGACACTGTCAATCCAATGAATTAAGTTATTTGTAGATAAAACATATAAAGGTACTTATAGAGCTGGACTGGAGGTAACAATCAGGCAGAAATCCAGAATGTTTGGTTTATATTTCTCATTCAAATGTTGAAAAAAAAGGGTGCACAGAGTAGGATACGACAACATTAAAACTGAACTCTCAAGTACCCTGTAATATGGTACAGCTTCCACTCCTTGGGCTTAACAATCATGGATGAAAAGATTCACCAGCCATAATGATCAAGTTAAAAAATTGCTACACGTAAACCAGCAAGGCGATGGGTAGATTGGCAAATATAGCGTCCATAGTATCTAGTAGAAGTCATTTCTCTATTAAAAACTCCCCTAATACTACTCAATCAGGATAAGGCTCAAGAAGCCCCCCTGCCTCATCCCACAGCCATCCCAAGGTGCTAAAAGTTGAGACAAAATACAGTTGCACCCAATTTTTAAGCCGGCCCCCAACTTCCAATTTTTCCATTTAAACACCTCTACTTGGCGGAATGACTATTAATTAACGCCTCTGACCATTGACCATGTTCATGTGGCATCGATTTTATTGAGCTGGACAGAGAAAAACACTCCTTGAAGGAACGTGGAACTAGAAAAAAAGCTCATTTTCTTCTGTTTTTTCTCCTTTCCTCTCCTCTATCTCCTATCCCTCTCACCGTAAATCACCAGGCACTGATTCTCCTTAATGAAGATCATGCCATTTACCCACCAGAATATGGATCACAACAATTCTCACTTTGACGTAAAAAATTTCTTCACAGCCTCATTCCATCTCTCCTTCAAGAATCATACCAAAAGAGTAAAGACCCAAAAGCATAAAACTTTAGAGAAAGCTTCACTGTGCCTTCATTTTTTTTTGCACCAAATCTCTGTGTTTCCCATTTTATGCATAAATACTAAACACCAAACCTTAATTAATGCACAAAGGTTTCAGATATTTATACCTATCAATCTATATGTATTGCTGTTGAGCCCCTCGTTTGGAACACAAAGGACTCCAGCTAAACGATTTGAGGATTTTCTGGCTCAAAGATGTAAAAGGCTTGGCTTTTACTAGGTTTCATATGTCAGATAGTGAATAACAACAAGAACTGAGCTCAATCTAACCGAGCTCCTAGTACTTTTTTCGGATCAAAGCACTCGCTAATTAGATAATTTCAATTGAAGTATTAAGAAACAAGTAAAAATTAGCTTCCAGTCTAAAGATTGATTCTTTATATACACACAAAGTGGTAAAGCCATGAAGTCTAACAAGGGGATTAAAAAAACAAAAGGGAAATTTTCAAAAATATACAGCCCAACATAAAATATTACGCCACGTAACTCTATATGTTTTATCTATACATTATACCTGGGGGAAAGCATTATACATAATGTATCAACCTTGTATAAAAGGTGTTTATACAAAAGCGTATAAAAAAAAAGGTGTTTATACAAAAGCGTATAAAAAAAAGGTGTTTATACACAAATATGGGCTAAACCAGGTAACAAACTCAAAATATGGGCTACATGGCGTAAATATTTTCTCCCAGTAGACAGAGAGCGTAATTTTCCCAAAAAATGCAAACTTGCACAGTAAGTGAATACACTTAGCTATCAAACATATTCAACAATTTATCTACAAATACAAAAGAACACTTTTTTACCCAATTTGCACATTGTAACTCTCCAATGAAGTGGATTCAATTGAACCCCCGTACACGTAATACAGAATTGCATTGTAATTCAGTTCAAATTCGGGCTTTAACAATAAAAAGTTCAAGAATAAATTTTTTTAAAAAAGGTACTGTAATAATAATTAGAGATAAACAGAACATACAAAAGGTTGGTTCACTCTAAAGATCAACTCTTTATAAACAAACAGAGTGACAAGAACAACTGGTTAGCTTACTTTATATTTCAAGATAGCAGAATAAGCGACAATAGTCCTGCCTTTGGTTCATGAAAGGCCAAAACCTAAGAATGATTTGTTTTTACAGAAAAATAAGACCAAAAAACCTGAGAAACAAGAGAGCTTTTGAAGACGCTGAGATGAACTTTGCACAACTGAAACATAGCCTCTTATCTCTTATTTCCTTTTGGTGCCCCCATCAGTTTTCTTTATGTATAGATGATTGGGTGTTGTTCGTAAAGAACGGTCTCCTTTTTTGTAGGTTTTCCACTTTTTGGTATACTTCTTGAGTTGTTGTATACGGTGTTTCCATGCCCACATTATTAATAAAATTTATTACTTCATCAAAAGAAAAATATAAGCACATAAAAATTACACGGGCAAAGGAATTAAAATAATTATAATTAAGTGAAACATTTATTGTTTAGTGTTGCCTCTTCGGGACAAATCTCATTGATATTAAGGTGTATGCCTTAGCGCCTTGGTGATTTCTCTAAGGTGCCATCTAAGCAAGGTGAAGAGCTCAGCTTGTTTTGCACCTAGCTTTAGGGCTTACGCTAGCCTTTGACAACACTGCAGGTAAAGTGTAATAATCAAAATTTAGCACATAGGATCAACCTGCAGAAATTAGAGGACACACCTTTTGACATTACAACAAGAGAGCTTCCATTGGTGACACCAGCAAGAGAACTAATATAATAGTTCTTCTCCCACTGTTCCATAATCCACTCCTGTAATAATGCATTACGATAGCTAATATAGATTAAATATCAGGTTGAAGCAGCAGTGAAGTGCAATAAGAACTATGTTATAACACGCATGGATTTGGCTTCAATACACACAAGTTATTATGTGGAAGTATTTGGTAGGGGTACGTGCCGCCTTTTTGGCCAAGTTTTATTGTACTTTGAAAAATATATGCAAGTACCGTACACTAACATCACACCATTTGACATATGTACATGTACATGGCAAATGAAGGATCCATTAGCATAGTGGAATAAACGGAATTCACATTTACCTTGTGCAAGAACAATGGTGATAGCTCATAAACTTGCCATGTGAAATTAGTTCCAGCATCCATGATAATAGCCCACAAGCCGGAACAAGATGCCACACAACTTATATATAGTCCATCATCGGTCCCTTTCTCCACATGCTCTGCCAACCTTGCATCTGTTACATTATAATGGTACCTAAAAAAAAGCTACATCGCATTACATAGTGCACTCGTGTAAAGAAACTCATGAAGTACATTATCTACAATTACCACCACATACTGAACAGACCAGGACTCTCTGAAATCAAGGAGCATGACCACAAAATGTCATCCTTGAAAATCTCTAATTTTCTAGTAACCATATCTAGGCACTTAAAACCGTATAGTGGCAGCCAGTCTTTATCATATTATTTAAAGTTCCATGTGACCTAAATAGCCCAGTAAGTCATATATTTCTCCCAATCATGTTACTTCACACTTCTAGGGCAAATTGCTGTTAAAAGTAGTGAAAACAACCAGCTCAAGTTTATGTACCAACTAAATGCAGCACAAGATCATCAAGCTTCTCCACAATGAAATTCATATAAAGATATTCCCGAAATTTTCCAAAGGCAATAAAAACAAAAAATATAGCCGAGAGATAAGTTTATGCAAAGTGATTTTTATTGGAAGTTGAAAGCTAAATAAAACTCATTACACTAAGTCAAGAACAGATAAAGGACGATTCTCAAAATACTACACTAAATCAACTGCGACAAAAGAGTGTGCCCCGAAACACTAACTAAATTATCTAGGTTTATAGAAGTTCTTGAAAATCGATAAATGATAATACAACTCTTGGATACATTGACACTATACGAGCAACAGTAGGCTCCTTGATTCTGAAGAGTGTACCAAATTTCCTAATACAACTATCTTTATCTCAGAAATAGAGGTCCATCTTACGAGTTTACACAACAAGACCGCCCAAGACTCCAAGTGACATAGAAACTACAATATGAACTATTAAAAATCTGCCTCAATTACTTAGCATATATAGCAAGAGCCTAAGCAGCACGTACAAAAAAAAAAAAAGGTGGAAAAGATTCCTAATCGCGCAATCTGCAGCACCTTCTGGTTGCTGGATTATCGATATTACAGCCTCTTAACGACTTTTCAGTTAAAAAAAAAAAAAAAAAGCGCATCTGTGCTGAATAACTTTTTTTTTTTTTTGAAGACAGCAATGCTTAGTTCCAAGTACAGCAAAATTTATGCATAAA